>NW_007733721.1:44765-70154 GCF_000696425.1 Galeopterus variegatus | reverse complement strand
CAATGGCAATTTTTTTTTTTTTTTTAATTTTTTTTTTTTTTTTTTAGGATTGTTCTCATTGGATACTAAAGAAAAATGGAAAGGAAAGGTCACTGTTTCACCAGACTATTTTATGTTCGTTCTTTTCTCTGGTAACACTACATACACACACACTCTTAAAATATTTAAGCTAAAAAACAAGGAATGTTTTTATCATTGGCATCATCACTAGAAATTCATTATGGCATGCAGAGTGCACATTGTTGAATACTGGGGTACATTGTTGTCAAGATAGACATTAAGAGGCATTTGTGGAGAATTTGACAAGTGCCCAAATTTGTGTTTGGCACGTTTATTTGTGTTATCATTGTTATAAAGTTTATGACGTGGCAATGTCAGGCAGAATTTGCCAAATAAATAGCATAGATCATAAATGACAAAAGCTATATGAATTCAAAAGAAGGTTGTCTTGATGAGAGCTTACTCCTAAAATACAGTTATTATAAGAAGGAAACTAAGCAATGTGTTCATTCTATAAATTATCCTATGGAAGAAAATGATATTATATTGGACCCCAAAGGAGAAATGAAGATCAAAAATTGAAGAATATATTTTATTTTTTGAAGTAAGCCCCAGGTCAAGAGAGATGCTGTATTTTTTGAGGACATGGATCTCACTGAGAGCCAAGCCTAGAGGCCTCCTGACAATCTGGACTTGTCACATGCCACACAGGTTTTCCTTCTTGTAAATCTTAAGGAATATTTTCTATCTTCCATGTGAGATGCTATGACAATGGTCCTTGGAGGAAAGACCATTACGTAATTCCTGTTCTTGTCTGGTGACGTAATTAGTTGCACTACTCTAGGCCCTTGCTAGTATCAGGATTCTGGTACTAACCTTCATTTCTACCTGCAAAAGTTACTATTGTGAATAGAAATACTTTTTGCCTTTTCTTATATAACATACACAAATTGGCTCTTATTTTTACAACTTCCATAGGAGCTACAACAAGAAAATTTGAATACACTGAATTAGAATATACAGGGGTTTCCAAACTATGGCCTACAAGCCAAATCTGCACACTGTTTTCATATAGCCCGCAAGGTAAGGTTTTTGGGGTTTTTTTTGCTCTTTAGATGGTTAAAAAAATAAAAGGAAAACTATTTCACGACTTGAGAATTGTATGAAATTCAAATTTCAATGTCCATAAGTATAGTTTTTTTTGGAACAAGGCCATGCTCATTCGTTTACCTATGGTCTGTGGCTGCTTTTGCACTACCACAGCAGTGTTGAGTAGTTGGGACTGAGGCCATATGCCCAGCAGTGCCATATTTACATATTTACATATTTAATATCTGGCCCTTTTAGTTTGCTGACCCTTGTAATACATGATCAAGTGATCTTTTCAGAATTGAATCTTTTCTTAGCTAATTTGCATCATCAGCCTAAGACAATGGGAGGCCTTGATGAATTCTTCATTGTACTTGAGTTCAGGGTATTCTCATACACAGAGCTAATCCTTTCACCTTGCAGGAAGTACCTGCTGTTAGCGACTTGGAAATTGATGTATTTGTCAATCAGATGTAAAAGTGAAAAATTGATTTGAAATATATAGAAGACTGCTGTAAAGTTTCATTTGATTTTGAATACACTGACCAAAAGTAAAGAATCAATGAGGTTTATAAATTCAAGGACAGGAGACATTGTCCATATTTTTGCAATAAATTTTCTAGAAACATTGATGTTGGTAGAAAACAATAATATTTACTTCTTTACAAAAAAAAAATATCTGCTACTTTCAAGACACTGCTCTAGGAAGCAGTAAAACTCCTCTGTTTTGGATAAGCATACTTTTATCCAGTAGCATAAACAGAAAATCTTTCTCTTAGTTTAAAGGTAGCTATTTCCATTTCCATGGACAGGTTTTCTCAAACTGTTCCTGATTCATCAATCCTCAATTGTTAGATTTCTTTTCATTTATTTCCAACAGGACTAAGGTTGGCTAACCTTGGCTTCCTGAGAGAATTTTTCTATCAGCAAAGATGTGCATGGAATTCCCAGATAGCAAATAGCCACCAAAGTCACTTTGGAATTTTCATAAAAAAATTTTTGAAGAAACAGGCTGTTGAGACTTCTCCTTAGGAAGTTGCACTGCCAGGGACTCAGATAATATCAGGGTGATATTTGTAAGCACAGAAAAAGTAGTGTGATCACTTGGTATATTCTTTTTACTTATGAAAAGGGTGTTATAATATTCTATTTCCAGCCTCTGAACAAATTCAAGAATAGTAAGTCAGCCCATTTATTCTAAGATTAATCAAGTCACAATTATATGTTGTTACAATATACAGATATTGAGGGGTCAAAAAATGATCTCATCATATTTCTTTCATTACTCATCTCCAGCCAGGTGGGCTGCCTCTTGGTGATATCAACTTATCCCATCATCCATGCACTGACTCCTGCTATTTCTTCTGCCTGAAATTATTCACATTTTTCCTTCCTTACTGTGTCCAACAAAATGACTCTGCAATACTTGAGAACAGATCAGGATTAGAAGCAAATGATAAACTAATGGTACAACAATTAATTAGGTCAGTTTCCAGTTCAACAAAAAAAGACCTTGAGAAAAATTTTATAGTAAATAGAAACTGAGATAAGAAGACAAATTTAGATATAAGGAGGAGGTGGAGATGCCCCACAGACTTAGTTTGGATTCATAATCAGTGGAGTTGTGGATAAAGCTATAGCAGAGAAACATAGACTTGAAGAAGTTTACGTATCATGTCAAGAACACAGATTCCCCTATTTACCTCTCTGTATGAGCCTGACAAATTCTAATTAACAATTTTTTGTTGCCACATACTTTGATGAAATACTTGGCAAACACTGAATTTTTCTTTCTATAGTCTTGACAACTTTCTTTCCCCTGATAAATCAGAAGATACCCCACATTCCGGACAGCTGGTGAACAAAGTGGGGCAAACTTTAGACAGGAAAAATGTTTTTCAGTTGTGCTGAAGAAAGCGGCCCTGCAGGAAGGCTAACTGTGACATTTGGAACTGGGAAGCTATTTTCATACAGTTCAAAATATCAAACTTAAATAGAAATATTTTCTCATAATTAGTGTACCAAACATTAGAGTTATTACTTGATGGACCCCATGTAGTGAACCAGAAATTCAACAACGTATGGAAACTTTTGGCAAAAGATTGTGAAGCAAAGGTGTTTTATTGTCTTATCTCCAACATCTATGCAAATTAACTATAACAAAAATGCCATTTGAAAACCTCCCTTCTTTTCAACTTATAGGCAATAGTTTCACATCCTGTAGAGCTTCAGAGTCTGACCCCTATTACTATGATATGCAGGCTGGGGGAGGTGCCAGAAGAGTGGCTATGTTTTCAAGGTTGCTTCTGAACTTGGATTATTCTTTTTTACTCTGTCTCTGGCCACAAAAGCATACCAATGGCCCAAATCCACTCACACCTAAGTGTTCTTGAGATGGTAACTTTTTTTAATCAAAGGAAAACATCTTTCTTGGTCTTCTCACTCTCTTTTATTCTCATTTCTCTATCTGCTGTACAGAACAAATCACTTCCCAGCTCCTGTCCCTAAAGGTGCATCTCTAAACACATTAGTGCAAGGAGCCAGAAAAAAGAACATGTTCTGCCTGCTTTAAGACATTTTGAGTTTCGGATTAACTTTAGGTTGAACCACACTACTTTAAAAAAAAAAAAAAAAAGGAAATAGTGAAAGGAAAGAAAAAGAAAAAAAAAAATTTTGAGTTTCGGATTAACTTTAGGTTGAACCACACTACTTTAAAAAAAAAAAAAAAAGGAAATAGTGAAAGGAAAGAAAAAGAAAAATAATTTTTTTTTTTTTCCGTTTTGTCTTTTTTCGTGTCCGGCAACGGATCGCAACCCTCAGTGTCACGCCCGTACCGGACTGGGACCGGCAACGGGATTGCAACCCTCAGTGTTGCACCCACACCTCGCTCAGCCAGTGAGTGGGAACCGGTCTGTATGTGGGATCCGAAGCCTCGACGGGAGCGCCGCCGTGCTCCGAAGCGGTGCACTGTTGCAGTGCGCCACTGGGCCAGCCCAGAAAAAGAAAAAAATTTGAGAAAGCAATATGCACAATGAAACAAAAAATGGTCACAATCTCAAACCACAAACAATGAATGTTTACTCATATAACAATATAGAAACATATCGAGGGGTACACACTTCCATTGAAGTGAGAAAGATGCAGATTTCTCTGAAATTTAAATAGTCCGCCCTCCTAGTTTCTCAATAATACTTCACTCAGTGCAGCAAGGCATATTTGCTTGGGTGATTTGCGAAAGAACCAAGTAGAAACTTGGCTAGGATAGAACCTCAGAAGAACTGAAGTAGGTGGGGGGATCTACCGAGGGATACACAGCTGAAAAAAGACAAAGCTGGAACAGAAACCACGTTCTGCCTGACACTGAGTACACGTTCTTCCCACTTATTTATTTATTTTTTTAATTGGGTGCAAGTCATCTTTTCATTTGTATTTAGGTTATTAACATCTAAATTCTGAAACCGACATTTGCCTGCCTAAAGTCTAACTTTTTAGTTGCTACCTCTTTAATGTCTAAATCTACCCGACTCTTTAAAATGATGCTAATAATCATAACGATGATGGTGGTGATAAAGGTAACAATTAGAGAGAACTTTTCCTATTTCCATATTACTCTAGTTGAAAAACTCATCTTTTTGTTTAATATTCAAGATAACAAGGTAGATAATAATATTTCCTCACCCCAATTTTTCAAAGAAAAAAAGGAGGTTTATAAAGATTGCATATCTTTCCAAGATCACAGACCACTAAGTGGCAGACCCACTTTTTTATTGAAAAATAATTGATAGTACATATTTGTGGCATGCAGAGTTGACTATCAATACGTGTGTACAATACATGATGATCAAATCAGGATGATTAGTATACTCACCTTTACAAAATGCGATCATTCTTTCTGACCCTTAACCAATTTCTCACTAACCCCTCTCTCTCTCCCCTTTTCTCACCTATAATATCCACAGTTCTGTTCTCTTTATTTGAAAGTTCAACATATTATTGTGACTGTTTCTTTCTTTGTTATTTTCTTTTTATTTTGTTTTAGCTCCCACATGCATGAGGACATGTGGTATTTCTCTTTCTGTGCCTGGCTTATTTAACTTAACATACTTTTCCCCAAGTTCATCCATGTTGCTACAAACGGCAGAATTTCATTCTTTTTTTATGGTAGAGCAGTATTCCATTGTGTATATATACCACATTTTTATCCAGTCTCCTATCAATGGACATTTAGGTTGGTTCGAACTCTTGGCTATTGTAAATAGGGCTGCAATAAAAATGGGAGTGCGAATGTCTTTTGGACATGACAATTTCCATTTCTTTGGGTGTATACCCAGCAGTGGGATTGCTGGATCATATGGCAGTTCTATCTGTAGTTGTTTAAGAAACCTCCATACTATGTTTTATAATGACTGAACTAATTTACAGTCCCACCAATAGTGTATCAGGGTCCCCCTTTCTCCATATCTTTATCAGCACTTGTTTTTCTTTATCTTTTTAACAACAACCAAGCTAACTGGAGTGAGATGATATCTC
This sequence comes from Galeopterus variegatus, assembly GCF_000696425.1. Lineage (NCBI taxonomy): Eukaryota > Metazoa > Chordata > Mammalia > Dermoptera > Cynocephalidae > Galeopterus > Galeopterus variegatus. Next base: position 64,535 of record NW_007733721.1, on the reverse strand, counting down.
AGTGTGCTTTTGAAACTTTTTGATCTTAAATCAACCCAACGCCAAAAGGCATTTTTCTCAGTACTATCTTATGCCTCTCTTATGAGTAAACCTTCTTTATTCTAACTCAAATGACAGTATATTCTTCTGAGTACTGTCCATTCAAGCCACCTAAAAGTTTTTATCTTGTCAAAAGCCTTCAGTAGTTCCATAATAGTGAAAGAATAAAGTCAAAATTCCATAGTTTGGCCTCTAAGATATTTCACAGTATGGACTTGTACTAACTTTCTCTCTCACCCTTTACTATTCCTTTGTATAAACCCTCTGCTACAGGGAAAAGGGCCCTGTCACCGTCTCCCTAGGGCACTATGCACATTGTTACCTCTGGCTGCTCTTGCTCATATCACTTATTCCATCTGGAATATTCTCTTTCCTCTCCTCATTTAAAAATACTACATATCCTTGGTGATCCAGCTTTATAGTCTCCCCACATCCATAGAGTTTCATAAACTACTCTACCCAGTAATGATATGTCCCAATACTGAAATTACAGCATTTAATATCTGTTACATTTTTTGTTCGATTTATTTTTAGGAGCCTTAGGATTTTTAAACATCTTATAGTATTATTTAACTTTTAAAAGTATAAAAATTCAATTTCCTTCTTAATTATAACTCGACAGAGGGTGACGAGACTGTCATAAGTGTCTAGACTTTCTTATATCATATAGCACCATGGCTTTTTACTAGTGAATCCATTATAACAATTTGCTGATTTATTGTTACATATTGGATACATGAGTTTAGAATGTGAGCATAGGGAAAAAGAATTTATAATTCCAGATTTACATTTGTTACAAAGTAAACATAGCATTTGTTGAATTTTCATTGCTAATGAATATATATGTATATATAGTATTATTATAGAAAGGAAATACTATTTGCAGCAGGAAACTTCTGACACAGCTTCAAATGATTCTTGACTCCAGGTATTCATGTTCTATGCAAACTGCTCCCTTGAATATGGGCTAGACATGGTGATTTGTTTGTAACAAATAGAATATTGTAAAAGTGGTTTGATGTTACTTCTATGGTTCAGTTACATAAGACTGCATCTTATTCCATTTCCTGCTGCTATAACAGAATACCCCAGACTATGTAATTTATAAAGAACAGAAGTTTATTTGGCTTATGGTATTGGAGGTTGGGAAGTCCAAAAGCCTAGTGCCTTCATCAGGCAAGGGTCATCTCATGGTCAAAGGTGAAAGGGCAAATGAGCATGCAAGATAGAAAGACATAAAATTGGGTCAGACTTATTCCTTTTATCAGGAACTCACTTCCACAATAATAGCATTAATTCCTTCATGAAGTTGGAATCCTCATTGCCCAATCACCTATTAAATGTTCCACATTCTAATACTTCTATGATGGCAATTAAGTTTCAACAAGAGTTTTGGAGGGACATTCAAACTGTGAGACATAGCAAACTGTGACTTCCATTTTTTTGGTATAGTTTCTCTCTCACTGGCTTTGATGAAATAAGCTGTCATGTTGTAGAGGCCCACATGGCAAAGAACTGGGGGCAGCCTCTGGCTGATAGCCGGCCATGAACTTGACACCCTTAGTCCAATAGTCCACAAGAACTGAATCTTCCCAACAACCAGGTCAGTGAGCTTCGAAATAGATCCTTCTGCAGTTGAGCCTTCAAATGACACCGCAGGTCTCAACTGCAGACTGTGAGAGACCCGGAAGCAGAGGTTGCAGCCAACCCTTTCCTGGATTCCTGACCAGCAGTAACTGATATGACACGTCTATTATTTTAAGCCATTAATTGTGGGGATATTTTATACATCAAATACTTTTATTGATTGTATATGCATTTACATGGTTTCATTTCCATAAATCATTAACCAAGACTTTTAAATCTTGGTGTATGGCAGTCCATGTATTCTGCTTGACTAAGCACCATCAGTCATAACGTACTGATTTTAAGAGTATAAAATTAGGTGGATTCATACCTGTTATAACTCATCACTGTGAGGCAGATTGCTGAGGAGGGACAGATGTCTATAATTACTACCATTTTTAGAAGATACCAACACTAATGAAGAGTTAAGGTGTATAGAAGAGATGGACCCTGTGGTAGTTTGAATGAAGGTAAAGTTATATTTTAAGCTGATCACATCAATGACCAGTTACCTCCTTCAAAAACATTCATGATTTACCCTGCTTTTTAAAGGGAAAATGTACAAAAATAAAATGGATTATAATTGTGTATGTGTGTGTGTGTGAATATAGGCAAAAAACATCACCATCATTTTATTTGGGAATGTTGCATTCCCTCTAGGAGAAAGTATTCAGCCTTCTACTCTCCCAGGAGCTGAAAGAACAGAACCATCTGTAGCATGCTAAGCCAGGTGAATTTGAGATCCCCACAAATGTTTGTTCTCCTGAGACTAAGCAAGTATCATTGCATATAAAAGCTGAAAGATCTTCCTCTTGCATGACTGTATAAAATCACAGAGGACTTCTGGAAAGTATATGTAGTTTCTCCCAGCACTCACCTCCACACCTTTTTGTGCCATTGAGCAAACATTTAACAGAGAGAAAAAATAAGAGCAAAATAAGAGAAACTCAGCATGCGATGACAACTTATAGAAAGATTTCTGGAGACTAAATATGCCCAGTTAATAATGTACTCTGTGTGTGTGTGCATATGTGAGTTCCTGTACAACACTTCACCAGTAAAAGAGCATGGCCTCAATTTAGGTATTTATGAGAAAGGCCAGAAAAAGTGAAGAAATTTAAATACAATATATGTGTATGTGTATGTACATATGCATATATGTAAATAGGTATATCCAATCTGTTTTTTAATCAATAATTTATTAATCCAGACATTATCCTTGGGGTGATTTTCAAGCAATTGCAAAGCTTTCTGGAACTATCCAGGGCTCCTTAAACTATAAGTAAGTACTAGTGTGGAGCTGACTGGCTGAGATACCTGCAGACATGAAGGGCTTTTTGGCTCTGACACTGAAATGGCTCCAACCTGCAATCGCTACTCCCTTTCAGCAGTCCTCAGGGAATGGAAGGTCAGAGCTCTTTGTCACAGGAAAACTGTTTCTAAAACAGCTACCACCCCAACCCCAACCCTGCCAGAATTGTACAATGTTTCCTTCAGGTTTTGAGCTTTGTTTCTTTGTCTTTTCCTAAGTTCCTGAGGGATGGACCCATATCATCTGCCTCAAACTATTCATTCGGTAACTATCTTACTTCTCTCCCCAGGACTCAAATTTCTTCAGTGGGGTGCTGGATGTAGTCAGACTTTGAGGGGGATTCGCCATAATTTACAACAGAAGCCATTATGCTAACTGAGAATTTTCTACTGGCATGCTACTCAGAAGGCTGTGAAAATAATTAAATTCTGGATTAGGCCTAGTTTCTTACTGTCTAAATCATGATAATCCCTACAGCTGTACCTTTATTTTATGAAGGAAATATTTCCCTGAAACCATAATTTGTAAATTGGCTCATATTTTGTTGCTATGTGAAAATTAACTGTTTGGAATAATTTTTTTGTGGGAGGAAATATCATCTGATAAACAATCACTTCCAGCTTATTTTGTATTTAATGACCAATGCGTTAGTTACGGGAACCCAGCTTCTATTCAAACAAACCCTCCAGTATGCTAATTTAACAAAATAAAAGATTACTTCTTGCTTAGGTAGGAGACCCATGCAGGGGTTCCTAGTCTGTGCCAGCTTTTCTCTGGGCTGTGATCCAGATGCCCAGGATCCCTGTACCTGTCAGCTCCACCTTTCCCTTTTGACCTGTGAGTACTGTGTGGAATTCCAGTCATCGGGTAGTAGTAGAGATCAGGAAGAAGCATCTATTCTCCCTCTAATCACATAGCCACCCCTGGATGCAAGGGGGAGGGACATATCCCCAGCTGCACATCTGCCTCCTGCAACCACTTCTCACTATGGAAGGAAAAATAAGGAGCAGTAGAAAAAATATACCTAGAGATCAGCTAGCTCTATCACTCTTTATCACAAATGACTAAAGCTCATAATTTCTTCCTTTTCTATCTCCTTAAAATTTGTCTTGCAAAGACTAGTAGTCAATTTTTGTATTGGATTCTAATCTTTTTTTTTTTTTTTGGTGGTTGCTTGTTTCTGTAGGAAATTGAAAACAGCTGCAGAGCAGGAACTATCATTGCCCTCAAGTTACAGTTCTGGGCCTGCTGGTGAAGTCCCACTTTCCATTCCAATGGAAAAAAAACCCATCCTACCAAATCTCTAGTATTCACAACATGTACCAGGGCTCCAATGGCAAAATGGCAGTTCTGAATATATTCCACCTGGAAAGTTACTCAATTCATTCTAACTAGAGAGTTGCTTGTACTCTCCTTATAAACCTTTGGTTTAGCCAAGGTAGGCTTCAAACATTTCTTCCAAAACCGAGTTTGCCATAAGCATTTACTCAGTTGGTCAGAAGTTTAGAGATGGTAAAAAAAGTTTCCGTGCTTCTTGTAGTCATTTTTGCTTTGCTTTTTAACAAAATATCTGCATATGTACAGCAAAGGGAAACTTTCCGAATTATAATAATGTTACAAATAAATACAATTTGCATTTGCATAGTGCTTATAGAATGTGGCTTACTTTTCAAAGCACTTTTATGGTGTTTATTATAATTAGTTTTTAAAAATTATCTGGTGATATAGAAAGATAACTAGTATTATTAGAGCATGGAGACATTTTAGCTTGTTATGGGAAAATCAGTTTCTCATATTAATATAAATCAGTTTAAAATTAAGACTGTAATGGATGTTTTTAGGTTTACAATCTACTTATTTTTTCACAAAATGCAATGACTTTTAAATTCTTTGACAGTAGCAAATAGTGTGTTTTAATTTTAATTATAGCCCAAGTAGCACAAATTATATAATTGTACTTTGAAAAAAAAATTAATAAAAGAACCTGTGAGTATTAAGGCAGTGTTGTTAGTGATCACTGTTGAGCATGTCCACCACCTATTTGATTTTTCACCTCTTCCCATCATGGCACATAGTGAAGACATCTCGTACTATACTGCTTCAGCATTATCTTTCAGCAGACCATTTCTGCAGTTTCAAGGAAGACAGGAAAAACAAACCATGAATAAATCCAGCATTATTTATAATTCAGATTTTTTTTGTTGCACTATGGGATGGCCCATAGGTTTTTTTTCCTTAGCCTGAATACAAAGATCAGGGATGTGTCCTAAGTATTTTAATATCCTTTAGAACCTTATTATGAAAGGATGATCCAAATTTGGAAGTTCTCTCTTCAAATTGCAATGATTTTTGCTTAATGAGAGTCATGTGTTTACTCTTCCTTTGTGGAATAAGACTTATCTTTAATCTCTTAAACTTAAATTGTTTGAGTTTCAAGAAAGCCCAGGCTTGGTAATTAGTCTTCCAGGATTCAGTGGTCAAGGCTGTATTTCCCCCACGCCAGTCCCTTCACCATTTTAGAAGCAGTAGTTGTATTCCCCTCTCAACCTTCATTTTCCAGACTAAGAGTTCCTGACTCTTTAGTCTGTTCCTCTGAGGACATGCTACACACATAAATCAGGCTTCCAAGGAAGCTAAAAGAGGTAATTATTATTTGCATTTTGGGCATTTAAAAACTCAAAGCTCAGAGGTGAGGATACTTAATTCTAGCTACTTCACCAGATTATAAATTTCTCCTGGGAACACAGTTCCTTCTGTTTATTTTATCTACATCTTTACTCCTTAAGATTCCTGTGATACAACCATACAAATAACCCTGATGCTAGAGCTTTGTATAAGAAATACATTAGGACTCATTAATTTGCTAATCCCATTTCTAGTCACTAGGTCTCTCTCAGCCAAGGAAAATAGACCTATACTATCATCTAGGGGATTATTGCACCAAGAGGAGGAGTATGTTTAGATCACTGAGGTAAGAAATTCACTTTTACTTCCCATATCACAAAAGTGTTTTGGTTTGAATCATCTGGATCCATGCCTACCTGTCTTGAATGATGTAGGTGCAATTCAGGTGTTGTGAGAAAAATCGTTTTTTCCAACCTGAATCGTTTTCAATAGTTTACGTTCTACTGAAGAACAAAGGAGAAGTTCTCTACAAAGTCCTTTTTAGAGTTTCAACCAAATTTAAATCTTTTTTTTTTCCTTCTTTGGCCTCAAAGTTACATTTTAATTACAGTGCAATAATTTGAGGAACATTGGTAATAGAGAAAACTTTTAGACCTTTTGTTCTTTAGTGCAGTCAAGGGAAACCTCATTAGAGAGGATTTTCTTAGTTAGCAGGGCTTCGAGGTTAATGAGCTGTGAGTGATAATATATAGTAGTAATCCCTCCTGGCAGTAATAGGTTGTATTTTATACATTCCTTAATCTCAATAGGAAAGAAGGTGTTGGGAGAGGGTGAGAAGGAAACCAATTTAAGGGGCTAGGGGATGATCCCAAAATCCCATTCTTGGTATAAATCATAATTGAAAATTTCACATGTTCAAACCGAGATGCTGACACTTGAGTGGGTAAAAAACCTTTTTTCATAAACTGATTTCAGTGACAAAATGGTGACCTGTGTATCTCCCAATCTAGACTGAAGGTTTCCTAGTATTTGGCTTCACCAGGGACTAATTTCTTCTCACTGTCACAAGAAGGAACCAGCAAAGTTTGGAGTTATAAATCTCAGATCAGTTTGATAGAGGAGGTGTGAAAGTAGATGAGAGGGGTGTTAATAATGAGACATCTTGAGATGAATGCAATTTGGGGGTATACTATATATGACAATTCCAAAGGGGGTATCTCTGAAATGAACTAAGATTTCATCAGATGACCCTATTTTTGAGTAACATTACAGTGGTCCATAAGAATCTTTTTTTGCTCATGCTATTTGTCATTTTTTGTTGTTGTTTGGGACCCTCTGGAAATAAACACAGTTCATGCCAGAAGTTTAAAGAGACAGGGCTTCTTTTCTAAGCAACGTTGAGAGCTCAGATGGCTGAGCCCTGCTGTCATCTTATTCTTGTGGTATTAGACACCTTTTGCAAAGAAAGTAAAGGAGGGAAGTAAAAGTAACATGTCCCTTCTCACCTCCCTTGCCAGTTTTGCTTTTACAGATTTGCATCCCTGAATCACTATCAATACTTTTTAGTCTTAACAGAATAAAGTTCATAATTCTTGTCTTGACATTCAAGGTCATCCACAATTTGAAATTATCTAATCTTTCCATTTTATCTGTCATTTATTTCCTCCATTTTATCTTTCCATTTTATCTGTCATTTAAGCCCTCTGTTAGAGCCACACTAAAATGTTCACTTTCTTCTAAATATGCAAAGCACATGTCCACCTTAGCTCATTATTAGATTAATGCTTCCTGGAATGTTCTACTCCACTTCTAATTATCTGCCTCCTTCTAGTCCTGAAGATCTAGCTTAGGGAGAGAAAAAAAGTAAGAAAAAGAAAAGAAAAAAAAATCTTACCTACTCTATGAAAATTTCCTTATAACTCCATTTAGAAAAACAAAGAAAAACTCACTGCTTTATATTTTTAAGTACCATTTTTGTGAATATGTATGAAAATAGTTTTCGAAAACATTTGAAAGTTCTTTGTAATTCAAAGAGGCTTCTAAAATTATTGGCACTGCAGTGCCTTTTTATAAAATAAATGGCATTTTAATAATAAAAACGGGAAAAAATATAATCTTGGGATGAAAGACAATCATATAACTCAAATAGATTTTATACGAGGTCAAAGCAATCTCATTTTTCTTGTTGTTGTTATTATGATTATTTTATCATAAATGCATGAAGCTTTAATTACCCACCAGTCCCTGGGACCACTTTTGGATGTGTTTGCAAAACCACTCCTACAAAGAAGGATTGGTCAAGCTGAGAAATATTCCATGCAGGTCACTAAACAGCAGCAGCAGTCCTCTCTCAGTACAGAGGCATCTTCTCTGGTGCTGGACTACTGAGAACACTCATCAGTGCTTCTATCCCTTGGCATATCCTGGGAGAACCCTGTGAAATGCTGCTTCTCCTTGTGGGGGCTCCCCATTGAGAGAGAACTCCTTTTCTGTTTATGTCTACCAATGTGATAAAACTAGGTATGACTCTCATTTTACTTTTCCATCCCATGGCTGGGCACCAGAGGCGCCAAGAACACTCTAGATTGAAAAGCACATCTACTTTGTTCTATCCAGGGACTCTAGTGTCAGGGCACATCAAAGCCCTCCAGCGCTGCATTCCAGCTACTCTTATTCAAGTCCCTGGGAGGCAGAGTTAGGGACTGAATATGTTGTACTTATTTATCTCTACAAGATCTGAAGCTCAAAAGTAACTACTTGTGTTCCACCATCTACTTAAAGTACCTCTTCTCTCAACCTGCAAATACCTTCCTTTATAACACCCAATGGTTTATATTAATTCTGATTTCCTGTCATGTCAATTTGGGACTTTAGTGATTTCTAAGACACACCTGTAGTGACAACTTTAGCAGAAGAGTTAGGTTTTTAACTTGGTCCTTTAATTTTATAACCCTTTATTTTAGTTCTTAATAATTCCTAGGTCAAGATATAAGTGAGATTTGCTCTTTGAAAGGAAAACTATAGCTCAATAGAAAAAATACATATAAACCATTTCCTTATGGTTTTCAGTGAGATTCAGTTTTAGAGAAGAAAATCTGGGTACTTGGGACAACTTCATTTTACCAACGAACAATAATAATTTTGAATTTTTTAGTGCTTAATAATGAGATTTCAGGTTGGGTGTGCTTAAAAAAATAACATTATCTATGTAAATATCATATCCCTAACTTAGAGTTTAAACTCCTTTGAGAGAATGACATATTGGCAATGGGACATAATTTGGCTGCCATTGCAGAGATATCCTTTAAAAATATATTTGTTCAATCTCTATTTCCTAATATTTTTAAAGAAAAGTTTAAAAAATACTGCCTTGATATTGCAGCATTTTTTAACATAAAATTAATAACAAAAAGCAAAAACAAACCAAAACAAACAAAAGCCAATCAAAAACACCCCATGGAGACTCCCTCTTCACATATTAAAGCCCAAAGTCCTTCTACTGATGTTCTAGACCCATTATTATGTGACCAAATCACCCCTTCTGCTTCAAGTCTTACTATTCTTTCCCAAGAAACTTCTTGGAGCAATACTTCTCTCTTTACCGTCCCTTGAATACCCATATATAACAAACATCAATCCCTTCAACTACTTATGTATTTTGCACTCCACACAAGAAAAGTGCTTCTTTCTGCTCTTAGGCTATTCCAATGCTTCTATGCCTTCCTCTTTGGAAGCTCAGCTCAAGTCACTCTGCCTGGATTCACTCTCTCCTTCCTCTGAAAAGCTATTCTTCTAAATGGTCTAAAGCTCTTTGTCCATTTATCACATGCCTTGGAACACCCTTTTCACATTGTTCTCATTTAATTATTTTATTCTTGTAGTTTAGTTATGTATGAATTATTATTATTAATTTATTTTGCATATTTCTTTTATGGCTACTACACAGAAGAATATAAATGCATGGATGACAGACACTCTTCTCTTTCACTTCTGTGTATCCTACCCAGTAACTAACACAGTATTGTACACATGGCCTGTTTCACAGAATTATGCTGATATGTGTGTTGCATATCCTGGTGGCTTAGAGTAGTGCCACCTTTAACTGCATCACCTTAAAATACTGACACTTATTATGCCCAGTCAATATTGAGGATATCTACTCCTGTCATATTGAAAAGGAATCCACTACTATTTGAAATTTTCTTTATAATTCATCTGGCTTGTTGATATGGGGCAAAATAGATAGAGGGAAAAAAAGAAAGAAGTTTTGTTGGTCACATGACCCCAAATAGGCTCTAAGATAAACAAGGGCAGGTAAGGAGGGGCTCAGGTCATTTGTGTTATTTAAAATGAATTATTTAAAAATTTCCTATAGAACCAGTTGAAATAAATTTGGAAATAAAGTATAATATTACCATAGAATCATACTATTAGTGACAAGAGAGCTAAAAAAATAGAGAAAAAATAACTGGCTGGTAATATTTTAAAGGGTAACCAATGCTCACTAGCAGCTGCAGTAAGACATTAAGTAATAGAGCACAGTAATGTTAACTGCTCTCCTGGTAAGAGTGGTAAATGAAATAAACCCCAGCATCCAGGGTATCATTAATCTATAGTGAATAATGGCAGTGGTAGTGTAAGGAGATTAAAAAGGGCATTGTAAACATTTGTGGCTGTATAATATACAAATTAAAAATGTGAGAACGCTTGCAGCTGCATAATCTACAAATTAAAAAGTGTAATAGCATGGCATTAATTACTGGCTGATCAATTCTCCCATAATTGCGGGCATGTAGATGAACAATTATAGGTCCGAAATGTTATTTGAGAAAGAGACATTGACCTTGGAACTGTAAGGAATGATACTCTGTTATAAGGTAATACAGGATCCTATCAAATTCAGTTCCAGTATTTGTAGCAGCCGCCAGCTCAGCACAGGGCTGTAATCACCGCACTATTTCTTTCGATTATGGTGCCAGAGGGGTTACACATTGTTTTCTCTTTTTGAACAGAAACACCCAGTGACCTTCAGCCTCCTGAAAATGGGACCAGCAGGCCTCATTTCCAAGTTCAAACAGTTTTAATAAAAATGAAATAGCAGGAGATAATATACTTTACCCTTCTAGTCCAGTGGGACAGTTTGGAAAGTTAGAAAGACAAACTTCGTTCAGATGTGAACACTCCGATTGGGATTATGGCTGTAGATCTAAATCTTTCCAGATCAACTATTTTCAAGTTGACAGATGATAGCCAAGTAACCAGAGACTCAAATATTTTATTGATATTGGAGTCAGAGCATCCACCTCTATTCTCTAGCCCTCCTTAATAGCAGAGTATACAGCTAAGCTATGCTCTGGTTGATAATTTGCTGTTGTGGTGACCAAAAGGATAAGTGAGTTGGGATCTGGAAGAGCACTTGCTACATCAGACGTGTGATCTCAGCCAAAGTTAGCTCTGTTAGTTCCATTCTTGGCACTATTCTCAGTCCCATTCATTCATTTACTAAATGTGACAATCTGGGTTTTGCACATGACTCTTTTACCGAAACTGCCTTCATCAAGTCCAGTCCAATGGGCACGTTTTACACTTCACTGTACCTGACCTTCCTGTGGAATTGGACGCTTTACCTAGACTCTCTCTTCTTTTTATCCTTTGCTGACTTTCATGGCTACTCTCATGGCTGTCACAGTTTGCTTCATATTGCCCACTGACCATGCCCATTACTCTCTCTTCAGTCCATTCTTTCCCAGTGCAGTTTCATCTCTTTCTAGTGTATCTCGGAGCTAAATCTCTGTCCTGATTTCTTCTCTAGGCTTCAGAGCCTACAGCCAAACCCTCCTGAGCATCAGCAAATGGACGGTCAGCCCCTGAATCCTGCACGTGCCTCCTCCCCCGAGCCACAGACACACAATCACCCCTCCTCCTCTTTCCCTCATTGGGACGGACAGCCGGGGTGCCCGCTGCATTTCTTCAGCTCTCCAAACCCCCGTGCCAAGTCCAACACCAGGGCCTGTTTGTGGTATTCTTTTTTTTTTCAAATCTGTCCTTATCATTCCGTTGTGACTCTCTTTGTCTCTTAACAGGATTTTGGTCATAGTCTCATCATTTTTGCCTCCTCCACGTTAAGTACTGCTCCCAAGACACATTTTTCAACTCATTCTCTGTCGGGCCATTCACGGTCATCTCTGGCTCACTTGTAAATTTTCAATCACTTCATGTTTTTAATGAGTAAAGGTGAGCCATTCATCACGATCTGTGATTCCATTCATAACCTGGTTCTTGCTTGGTTCTCCAGTCACATGTGCTACTGCCTTCTGGTCTTTCATGCTTGTTCCAACAGTACTTAACAATAAAGAATGCTTTAAATGAGGCCAGCTTTGTTAGAACTCGAAGACTTTGCATGTACTTTCCCCCCTGCTGGTCTTTAGGGGGTGGCTCCTCATCATTTTTCAAGGATCAATTTATCCTGTGAGAAACGTCTTTCTTTGTAAATATGGCTCCTATCAGAAATCCTGATTTCCAGTAGGAACCCAGTAATTTTTATTTTGTGAATTGTATTGAAGTTGGCAAAATCAAAAGAAGTGCTTGCAAATTAGAAACAAAAGGTGGGTAAAGTACTGCTCTGTCGGGAGGACTTCTCTTGTGTTGAAGCAGTCACCTGGAGATAACAGTAATAGTAATAGCAAATGCTAACACGAGTAATAGAATAGCTAGTTAACTAGTGTAACCGATGTAACTAGTAAGAGGAACACAAATGCTAATAACTTCCTATGTACCAGCTGTGTGGTTTTCTTTTGGCATGAGTTCTCCCATATGATCTTCACAAGGTAATTAAAACAAGTTTTAAAAAAGTCCGTTCAGAGCCACACAGCTAGAAAGTGACAGAGCTGAGATTCAGTCCGTAGCTATCTGATACCACAGTCCGTTCTGTTAATCACTAGTTATTTCACCTTCCTGTTCCCCCCGCCCAGGACTCACAAAATTATATTTTCATTGAACAGCTCATTTTTTATTGAAAATAACAAATTAATGTGTTATTTTGGAATTGTTTAGACAGAAAACATTTATCCTTGTACAGAAATACTCTTAGCCTGCAGATTTTCCTTTTTTAAAAAAACCTAAATACTTTGAAAAGAGACTGACCTCAATGAAATGTTCATTTGAAGTATTTTAAAGAATCACATATCACATATACACACCAAACAAATTTTCAAATAATGCCAGCTCCTTCTACCAAAGTAATATTCATCAATTTCTCCACTTGACTGTTCCGTCTATTCAATACAATTATGGAGATTTGAAATACACAATAGATATTGATTCAGTCTCTCACATAGAGTCCATTTAAAAATATGAACTTGGGAGGGCATTTTGAGTAGAACCATTTACGTAAAAAGTAAAATACTGGAACATAGCTTGAATTTTGTCTTAAAAGAAGCCATAAGACATATAAAATTAAAGAAGCAACTATTTTCAGGAACTTTTAATAGAATCTCCCCTTTGTGCTCATCAAATTAATTAGTGTTTATTATTCCTTTGTAATTTCACTATAGAACTCTTTACTAAAGAAAGAAATCCAATGGTTTAAAAAAATGATTAGCATTTATGTTATTACAGGAGAAATACACTAGCACATTATTTCCTCTAAACTAGAATTCAGAGTCATGAAGACTAGAATTTCTGCCACTCTATTGGAAGTTTGCGAATACTTACCATGGAAAGGTATTCACTACGAGTCTATGAGACTGACCCTACAAAAGACTAAAACACAAACAAAAACCAGAAAGAACAAAAATGACAGGACAGTGCTTTTCAGATATCAAAAGGAACTTGCCGTAAGCTGGTACTACCTACATAGCAGGCAGTTAGTCACCCCTCAGAATGGTGCTAGAAGGTCTTACATGGGACCAGCCTCATACTTTCACTTTTGCTCCAGAGAAGCTGAGATTGTTAACAACCCTAAGAAATCAGGAGAAAGAGTGTCAGACTTCCAGTTTTCTATTGGCTTCTCAATGGGAGATTTTTTGAAGAGAAAAAACATTCTCAAATTCAGAAAAATAAGTCATTTAAAAATCATCAGATAGTCTGATTATTATTGTAATTAAATAATTTTTACAAATCTGTTCTTGTGAATAAACTAACTCGGTTTGAGTGATGCAGTATAGACACAACTTCTATCAAGAAAATGACAGCTCTTCATTTGCATGGCATTGTTAATGACTTTTTATTAAGCATTAGAAACACAAACCACTCTGTAAGTTTCCTCGGTAGCTGTCACATCTCCTTACATGATTTCCTCAGCCTGCTCTTCTTCCCCTGACTCCCACCCAACTCAAATGCAAAGAGGATGAAATGGGCAAGGATGGGTCAGGTTCAAGATCATTGAATGGATCAAGATGTCAGAGTCATGGTCTGTCTCTTTTAGGGGTTCATAAATGGGGCCCTCTTTTAATTCTTCTACAGCAGGGCAACGTGGAATAAGCCTAGGCCTTCTTAGGCAATCAGGGGTCATCCCACCTGAGAAAGACCTGGGAGAGGCAACTTAGAGCTGCCTGCTCTAGGCCCATGACCAAAAAAAATTGTTTTCTTTCCTTTCAAAAAAATTGCTTTCTTGGGCCGACCCGGTGACGCACTGGAGAAGCCTAGGCCTTCTTAGGCAATCAGGGGTCATCCCACCTGAGAAAGACCTGGGAGAGGCAACTGAGAGCTGCCTGCTCTAGGCCCATGACCAAAAAAAATTGTTTTCTTTCCTTTCAAAAAAATTGCTTTCTTGGGCCGACCCGGTGGCGCACTGGAGAATGCGCTGCTTGGGAGCGCGGCGGCACTCCCACCAAGGGTTCGGATCCCATGTGGAGACCGGTTCCCGCTCACTGGCTGAGCGTGGTGCCGGCGCAACACCAAGGGTTGCGATACCGTTACCGGTCAGTAAAAAAGACAAAAAGGAAAATGAAAAAAAAAATAAAAATTGCTTTCTTTCTCACTGCTACATTTTTTTAAACTTTATTTTGAAATAGTTTTAGATTGACAAGAAGTTGCAGAAACAGTAGAGAGTTCTCATTTAACTTTCACCTAAGTTTCCCCAATAACAACATTCCATATAATCATGGTACATAATTACCACTAATATTAGGATACTAAAGTGTTCCATTTCCATAATAACAAAGAAACAGTCTCTACTTATCCCTTAATAGTTAAATCCTCCCTCGTCCTAACCTTGGCAATCATCTACACATCCTCCCATCTTTGCGTATGGGCTTGTAAGGGAGACATTATTTCCAGAATCTAGGTTTTATAGAACTAAGAAAAAAAAGGTCTTATGTGGACAAATACATTTAGGAATTGCAGCATACAAATATAGTACTTTGATTGTAGATTCATAATGCACAGGAATATGTTAAGTATTCTAAGTTTATATGCAAGAAACTTGAATTGCTTTATTTAATCCAGGTTTTCACAAAGACTTTTGAGCAGTGAACATTTTTTATACTGCTGTGACTACTATGTCGCATGCTGGGGAGGGGTACTCCTCCTCAGAACACCAACTTGGAAGGGGCTACCATACATAGTCTTCTGCTTCCAAAGAAAGGATTCTACTCATTATTTGCCACACATGCCATAATCAGCACCATCTCTACTTTTTGACTTATATTCTTTCTTTGTCTGAGATGCTCTCCTCATCTTTTTGGCTGATATATACCTAGCACAGTGGCCTGCATGAAATATCGCTGGGTATCTCCAGCAGGGCAAGATAATAGAAAGAAACCAAATCTGCTTAGAGGGTGAAATGCTCCATCTCTAGTAATAGATCTGTGACCTTGGGCAAGTTACTCAACAATTCTGAGCATGCATGTTATTTACAAAATGTAGAGAATAATAACAATATCATAGGGCTATTGGGATCATTTAATCTGATAATGTATAAAAGGTCCCTAGTGCAGCTAGAAATCAATAAGTGCAAATTCTAACTTCAAGTTCTAGGTAGGTTTTGTCACCTGTGAACTGCTGCAACCAACAAATTCTAGAAAAATTAGATGATGTTTTACCTTGAAATAGTGTAGTGTATTCATCATCAATGTGTGGCAATAAAGAGAATACACACACACACACACACACACACACACATGAAAATGAATATTCAGAAGGAAAAGAAAATGTAAGACTGGGTATGGAAGGAGAAGAAAATTCTGTTAAGGAAAGGGATCAACAATGACTATGCTAGAATGACTTGAAGAACTCCAAAGATCTGTCCCACTACTGACGTTAACAACACTAATGACTTCTGGGGCCTTGTGGCAAAAATATCCTAAAATACTGTTTCATATTGACTCTTAATATTCTCTTTATTGCCACAAAAGTACATCTTGTGGATATAGTTTTTTCTTTCTTTCCTTTCTTCATCTCTTCTTTTATTTCTTCTTTACCAAGACCATGATCATATTTTCTTGAATTCTTAAATTGCCTTCTCACTGCTTTTCATCTCATATTTTACTAATTCAATCCACATATTGCAACAAAATGGAACGATTTAAACATATGGTGAATATGTCACCCTGCTGTTTAATGCCCTCTTATTGATATCTTCATGACTTTTAGGATAGATTCTAGACTCCATTTTTTTTTTTTTAATTTGGCCCTTCTCTGGGCCTTCTCCATGACCTCTTATTACTTTCTTTTTCTTTTCCTTTGTATGCTAAACTCCAGCCCTACAGAATTTTTTCATTTCTGCATTTGGATCACATCGTCTGACTCTAGCACATGCCAACTGCTTTTCAAGGAACACGCTTCTTTCCTTCTTTTATCTGGACTATTCCTATTGTTATTCAACCTCTAGTTCTCTGCTTGGTTCTTTGCTTCAGAGTTATGTCCTCAAGGAATCCTTGTCACATTCTCCAGGTTTGTGTTTAGGTGACCCTTTAATTGACTCTCATATGACCTTGTACTTCTCCCATTGCCTTCATCACACCCCACATTCTAAGTGCCTGTTTACTTGTGTATATTCCCATTGTGCTATAAATCTTAGGAGTGGGACTGTGTCCAGCCTGTTTGTAATTGCATCCCCAAAGCTTAGTTCAGGGACTAAAACAGAGAAGGTTTTTAGTAAATATTTGCTGACTATGTGAATGAGAAAGGCATTTTCTCTAGGCCACAGATGGATCCAGGGGATATCACAGGGTAATGAACAGTGGGAAATCATGTGGGGCTAAAGCACTGATAGGATGGGTATGGGAAGGCAAAGTCAACATTTTTTTCCACCACCATGTTTTTCCGTGTGCTAGTAGTACCGTTTATATGCATGTACTTCAAAACGTTTATGGAAAAATCCCTATTATCTTTTAATTCTATTTTTCCATGAATTTTTTGAAGTACCCTCGGAAATGTAGTGAATCTTCCTTGTAATAAGGATCTCTGTTATGTTACATCTTACATCACCCTCTCAAATTGTTGAGTAATAGTATACCACGTGCCATCAAAAAAATGATCCTTTAACTGGTTGCAACACATTTTTCTATTTTGGAGGAACACATTCAGTAGAGCTTAAATTTCTCGAATACAGGTGAAATGGTAACATGTTAGTGCCAGGTTGGAGCAAACAAAACCCACCCGTCCCTAAATTTTTGAATTCAGTCCTCATCCTCAATGTGAGTCAATAAAGTTAGAAAGCCTTTTGGTTCAGAATACAAAACACCCCATTGCACATTTCATATTCCACATTTCTGGACTAACTTATTAGAGATGCGTACACCATTTGCTGTTGCTTTGTGACATTGGCAAATGCTTTTAAATCTTCTAAATGTTTTTTAAAATGTGTGAAATGTGTTCTTTTCAAGGACGTAAAAGTGAACTGAGGCCAAGTGGCAGTGGGTGTTTTGGCTATAAATCTACTCAATACATAAATATATGCATATTGAATTCTCCATCACTAGGCAGACTATAAAATATCTACCTTGTTGAATGTGTTATTTGTAATGTAGAAAGTTCACACTTTTAAGAGAACCATAACTTTTGCATTCATATTTTGTTCTGTGACATGCAAAAGTGAGTTTATTTTTCCTAAAACATAAAACTAGAGTTCTGTGAATATAATACTGCATCAGATGAAGAGCTAGATATATAAACTACTTTGCCTATTCAAGAATAGATTTTAGTCTATTACTTTATATTAATTGTAAGATTATTTTTTGTTTTCTGGCATGTTTACAGTATACCAAATGTTATTGTGCCATTAATTTTCTGAATGGATATAATAGATATGACAATTAGTTTTTCAAATATTTAATGTAAAAATGATCCTTTTGTACATGTTATGCATTATATATGCACTCCCCATTATGTATATATGTACAAAATGGTGAGAGTTGTAACACTTAGACATTTAGTGGATGGATTGGCCTACTATCGTTATTTGCCACTTGACTCCCCATAAAAAGAAAAAATAAAGCCTCTTATTTCAGTTAAGTAGGTCTCAAAGAATATGTCTCCTCTTAAATAAGTAAAAGGATAAAAAAATCAGTGAAGGCGGCACTGTCCTTTGGAGAATGGACTTTGCCTTTAGGTTTTTGTAATCTACAACTGATTTAATAAGATTTATTCTTTTTATGATTTATGAAACACTACTTGTAGTTGAGAAATAATTCAGCATTATTCTAGACAGGATATGAAGAATGAGTCTTTTTAGCCTTTAAAAGAAGCTTATTCTGCTATTCTTCTAGGCAAAGGAATAAGACAGCTAATCTTAGGCACTATTTCCCTGCAGATGGTACTGGTCAGATCTAGTTCCTTTGGATGAAAATGTGAATTTTATACCTTTTTTATAGTAAAAGGATTGAGCTGCAGCTTAAAAAGAGTATATGTTCCTAGGTAAATGGCAAACTGTTTTACTCGACTCTGGACTGTGGTACTTGCTGGAAGCACTTTTTAAGTATTTGGCTATGAAAAATAAGAAAGACTCAAAATGCATAAATTAGAGCAGATGCTTCCTTAACTTACCCTACTGAAATAATTTTGATGGGTGGTTATGAATTTGTAAGTAATGTTTACTTCTGAAATGCTGTAATTGCTTTTGGAACTATTTGAGACATTTTGAATTGTATCTGTTTTTATTGTAACATGGAATTGTATTGCCATTTTATGAAGTGGCATCTTTTTGATGCATGAAAGATCTGGATACATTTGTTATCCATCATGAGGAAACCAGATAAGTAAATATTACAGCTATAACTGAAATGCTTCTTTTTTTACATGAATAAATGAAAACCATTTTGAGTCTGAAGGCAGAAACAGTCTATCTGCAGACTGATAAATTGTATATTTGTTTGGTTTCAAAAAACTGGTGTCTGGATTCTACACTGCAACTGAGGGAAATGTCTGTCTATTGCATGACAGAGCCTCTGAGATGCAGATGCTCTCTTCTTGGTAGAAGTGGAATAGGTCAATTGAATAGGCCATACAGAAAGAGGGCCTTTGTCTTTATAATTGCTATTGAATAGGACAAGATCACATAGTCTTTCCATCTGATATACTATAAGCCTATCTATATTGCTACCTCACAAAATCCCTCCAAGCTTTCTAATTCTTTCCATAAACATTTACTGAACACATAACTGTGCAAAATATTATTAAGAAGTAGTTTGTTACGATCCTTTTGAACATGCATAACGTGTAATTCTGTGATTAATCTGACTTTAAGAAATTTCCTGAACACTGACCATATTCATTAATATTTTTTTCATAGGAGGTTTACCCTATAGATGTATGGCCTGAGTTTTTTAATGGCTAAAGCAGTGTGACTAGCCTCTGAAGGAAGAGATACCTTGTGGAAAACTGATCAAGCAATTCAAAGGAATAATCAGGTTTTTAACTTGTGATGTGTATTAGAGCTTTTCTTGGAGTCAGATATTGTGTTTATTATAAGGTAAGGATTATATCCTATAGAATGTCTTGCTCTTGTTAAGGATTGTTTAGACAATAGATGGAACGGGTTATATAATTGTTGGTCAGGTATTATTGATGTGTCAGGTAGGTGATTGGCTGCAGGGATATTTAGAGTACAGGGACAAGTTTGAAGACAGAGAGACTGTCTGAACCAATGTTTCTGAGACTTTAATGTGGATATAAATATCCTGGAGATCTTTTTTTTTTTTTTTTTTTTTTTTTTGACTGGTAAGGGG
>NW_007733721.1:28290-43818 GCF_000696425.1 Galeopterus variegatus | reverse complement strand
AGAGGCTGTTTGAACCAATGTTTTTGGGACTTTAATGTGGATATAAATATCCTGGAGATTTTTTTTTTTTTTTTTTTTTTTTTTGACTGGTAAGGGGACCATAACCCTAAGTCTCCCGAGTGAACCCTGAGGCAGGCCCACTCCTGGAGATCTTGATAAAATTCAAACTCTGATTCAGAATTTCTTGTGTGGTACCCAGTACTCTGCCATTCTAATAAGCTCTCAAGTGACAATGGTACTGGACCATCCTTAGAGAATCAAAGTTAGACAATGTTACAAAAGACTCACGAACTGTGGACAGGCACCAATACAGTGTATAGGGCAAAAAATGAGTTAAATAAATTTGACAAAGTAGAAACTATGTTCTTTTTTCTTCTATGATTCCAGCATCTGTCTACAGGGTTCATTTCTGTATGATAATGACAATATTAAACCTTTATTCTTCAAATGCAATGACATTATAAATTTACTTTCTCTTAGACATGGCTTTATTTATTCATATAAAAACAGCACATGAGAAAATACCATTACCATTTTCAAAAGAAGGATTAAAGAAGCTATTACAAACTATAGACCAGTAAGAATAATATAACTTCCAGACAATTCTAAAATAAAATTGCCCTTTGAACAACTTGAAGGTTAGGGGTTCCAGTGCCCAATGTAGTCAAAAATCCACATATAACTTTTGACTTTCCAAAAATATAATTTAACCACTAATAACCTACTTCTGACTGGAAACCTTATCAATAACATGTACAGTCAATTAACACATATTTTATGCATAATATGTATTATATGCTGTATTCTTCCAATAAGTAAGCTACAGAAAAGAAAATGTTATTAAGAAAATCATTCAGAAGAGAAAATATGTTTACCATACTGTATATGTATTTATTGAAAAAAATCTGCATGTAAGTGGACCTGCACAGCTCAAGCCTGTGTTGTTGGGGGATTGACTGCAGTTATTAAGGGGTTGACTTGTATGTGCCTAAGAAAAGGCATCTATAAAACCAGGACTTCCTGAGCATTTGCTAAACATAACTCATGTTTCAATAGACTAGCTCCTCTGTCAGTAGACATTTCTTGTCTAGATTTCCACAAAATATTTAACAATGTTACCCTCACAAAATTTGAGGACAAAATGAAAAAAAATTAAATTAAACAAAAGAAAGTTTGAATAAACCTATCAATATGAAGCTGATTGATTAAGGTACACTGGATAGATATTTTTAGAATTAAACTAATGGGTTATGTATGCTCCTTTTTAATGTAACATTTTTATAAATGTATTAAGTAATAATAATAAAGAGGACATTGACATCCACATTTTACATAACATTGAGCTGTGAGAGATAGCAAAGTTACTGGCAGTCTTAAATGACAAGTCCTCTATTGAGCCTGCATAAAAGTCAATAAATGCATTTATCTAAGAATCTTTATCTTCATGTCAATTATAATGTTTAAGTATATTAATTTGTAAGAGGAAATTAATAATTTTGTGAAAAAAAATTATCAGATTCTCATGGGGGTCTGTATCTCCTAAAAATTAAGAATCACTCTTTACGCAACTGAAGAAATACGGAGAGGAGATAGTCAGGAAGTTCTTTATCAAGGAGGTTGACTTGAACTTGTCCATGAAGCCCAGGTGTAGGTAGACAGATGGACAAGCTAAGAAGGTGACAGTGCTTGTTTAGATTAGTTAGCATTGAGAGGAATAGCCTAAGGAAAGGCATGGGATCAAAATTGTTCATGGCCTCTATAGAAACATGAAAGAGACTATTCAAGAAGAGGTGCAAAGTTTGTGTTGGAGTGAGGCAAAACAAGGCATCTGGAGAAATCATACTGCTGTACTGTCATGTTTCATTTCACTTTATTTCCTGTCAACCAACTATTTTCAAAATACAGTTAATAAACTTTATGAACTACCACAATACAAATGTTTAATAAAAGAATGAGACTCTAAGTGAACAAATAATACAGGATATATGTTTTTCTTCTTCAAGATGTACCAATGGCACAGTAGCAGAGTTTCCTTTAATACTTTAATCTCAGGGTCAAAGGAGGAGACATGGAGTCAGTGAACCTCCTGCCTCACAGTCATGCAGAATTGGAGACTTTCATCCCTCTAGCTGCACCTGTCTGAGCTTTGCTTCTTTGTTTGAATTTCTCTGAACATCTGCACGAGCCCCTGTTTTGCTCTTCTTGGTTGAATGTTTTAATATAAATCAAGCCAGATTAGGAGGACTGTGAGAGAGAGAGTGTGTGTGTGTGTGTGTGTGTGCGCGTGTGTGTGCACGCACTGAGTTCAGTACAGCCACGAAGTCACAAATGGCACATTAGAAAAAAGAAATATAGTAAAATGAGTAAAATATATTCTCATTCACAATTTCCTAGAGGCCCCTTGGTTGTTAATTGAAACTTTTGTCTACTTTATTGAACAATAAAAGTGGCAGCAACTACTCCCAGGTGTCCTTCAGTATTAAAAAGAGGATAAAGGGTTTCTGGAAAAGGTGACAGAAATTAATGCAGTGAGCTCAGCTATCAACCATTCTGATATGTGAATTGCCTGATATTTCTATAATGCTGTCTTATGATTGGAAATGTTATCGCTACTATTGAATCAATAGAAAATGTTAAAGCTCCACAGAACCCCAATTACAAACTAAAGCTGGAAGGTTAACATCTGGGAGCAGCAGAGATAGAAACAATCTCTATTGTCATACCTTCCTGACAAGTAAATGTCAGAAACATACCGCCTTCACCTGGTCTCAGCACAGAGCACATGTAAAAGAGTGGTTGTAAGGCTGCCTCAAGTCAAATCGCCTGTCATCTCAGCTTTGACACGGAATTACTTTTGTTTTATGCATCTATTAACCTTGAACTATCAGCATTTGTTTTAATGTTCCAGGTTGAAGGGACCTAAATGTTCTTCTTTCATGCAGAGAGTGTCTGTGAGAGGAGAGAGCTGGTGGCCTGAGATGGAGCAGGTTTTTATGGGAAGGCAGAGTGAATGTGATTGAAAGGACCTCCTTTCTCCCAAATGGCAGTGCCCTGCCTCGAAGTCTACCATTGTATAGGCACTCCTTTGTGTTTTCAATGGTTGCCCTTTTCCTGAGAATCCCCTTTGGGAAGACAAACATCACACATCAGGGAGTGATGCTATAATTACCAAATAATTTATTTAGAAGAGATCCTTGGAGCAGTTGGCAGAGGAGGGGCAGATGGAGGAGACAGGCTCCATTTCTTACTGCAAAAGATGAGGCAGAGAGAGATTGAGTAGCATGCTTTGACCTGAATCCTGATGTTTTTCCATTTCACGTCTCTTCTCACTGTTGTTAGACCTTGCATATTAAATAGTCTACATCTCCCACATTACCCTAGCTGGCATTCTTTAAAGAATAGTTACCTCTGGTTTCTTTTAATATCATACTAGATAAGGCAACCCAAATAGAAGTTGGGCAGTTTTGTAACAGTCTCCAGTCCTTCCATTCCTCAGCATTTATTTATCTATTTGTTTATTTATTTATTGCTAAATCCCAAGACACCTCAAGTTTCATCTGACTCATGGTCCCAAATTACAAAGTAATTATTTTTCTTGTATTTTTTGTACAGCACAGTGGTATATGAGTCTAGGTGCTAAAAAAAAAAACCTATTTTTCCCTTGATCCAGTCAGTACCCCCTGCATCCAAAAGTATATTTTAGGCATATTTTGCCTAAAGCTTACTGTCTTGGATAAACCTATACCTTTTTGAGGTCCAGCTTCTTCATCTGAACTTCTAGGCTGATGTAGCCCAGCCTTCCCAGGTCAGGGGTAAGAAAGTGGAAAGGTCCATGTGAACCAGAGCCTGTTTTCCATACTTAAGTGCTGTACAACATTGGGAAACAACTTCTACATCTTCCTGTTTGCATTCCCCTTGGCTTTTCATTAAGTGTCAGTTGCCTACCTTTGTAAAATCTTGAATTCTCAACTTATTTGCCAAAGGAGATAACTAACATATTGTGTGTTCCTTTCCTGATTGAGGATCCTGGCTCTATTCAGTTCCTGAGTTCAATTTTCCTTCATTACTTACTGTGGTACATGCACATAACAGCTCTCTTGCTCCTATTAATCACATACTCTGGCACCAGTGTATCAGGGCACATAATCATTCTCTTAAATAGCAAGTATTTCTGTGGCATGTACTCAGTGCTGACATTGCTATAAGCACTTAACACTTACAACCTCATTGGCTTTCCCCAAGAATTTTATAAGACAGAAAGTCGTATGGTTCCCATTTAAGAGATGAGAAAACTGAGGCTCAGAAATGTGAAGCAGAAAGTATTAGAGATAGTAAGTAATGAAATCTAGATTTGAACCCAGATAGTCTGCTCCAAGACCTGCAGATTTAATACTCTGCTATACAACCACCACACTAGCCACCTAAAAATCTTCAGGTTAAAAAATAAAAAGAGGATAAAGCATTTACTGAACACTTCCTCTAACTAGATACTTTGCAAGGATTTTATGTAAATATTTTATTTAATCTTCACAAAGAAACCTATTTCACGAAGACTGAAAAAAGCAAAGTGACTTGCACCAGGAAACACAGTTTACTAAAACTCTGATTCCAAAGCTCTGAACTTTGCAATCTGGATGAGGAGTCAGTATATTAACGCAGATAAGAAGATAATGGTATACTCATCAGTGTACTTGTTGGCAAAAAGGAATTTAGGTTTTTTATCATAAAAGCTGGAGGAAGAAGCAAAGCCATTCAGCCTTTCTCAGTGAGCCCTGTTCTTAGACACCAGACATAGGACCCTGCTGACTCTGTGGGAAGACTTTTCTGTGATCCTTACCTTTTCCAGAATCATTACTCATATCATCACTTCATTTTAATAAACCTCTGTTGCTAGGAATGACTAATTTTATAGCAGGGATGAGATAAGGAGGTTTTTAAGACAATAGCTTAGAAAAATAAGACGTCTCTGAGTCAAATTAGATATGTGTTTAGTAAATTCAACATTATAAAAATGGATTTTATTATTCACCATTTGGCTGTATATTTCAGAGTCTCGATTGCCCTATAATCTGACCCCACATTTATATATTTCTTTTATTTTCCTTTGTGAGAACAATAGCTTTTGTGAACTGTTTCAGATGAGCTCAATTCTAAAACCAAGGTGGCTGACACTAACCTCTATCGAACCACAGAAACATAAAAATCAAATTGTAGTAAGTGATTTCGTTTTTCTATGAGCAACTATAAAAATACTGTCCATCAGTCTGGAAAAGTACTGTCTTGCTGAAATAATGCCTGTGGCCCAGAAATGAATAATTACTGTTGCACTCATTCAGCAAAATTCTCTTTGAAGTTAGTAAAAGTTTACATTGAAAGAAACTGGAGAACTAGATATGATCATGACAATATTTCTCTGGTTCAGGCCAGGGGATATTTAGGGAGACGTGTACTGCAGGAGTGATTGGATGAGTGTATCACCTGATAAGGCGATTTGAGCACACGATGATGGGAATAAATGTAAAAAGACACGGTGTTACTCATATCACAAGGCTCTCATTCACATTTATTCCAGCAGTCACACACACCAAATTGCTTATTTTCTCTGTTATACTTGTGGGCTTTAGGATCAAAGAAATCTAAGTCTTGCAGGCAAGTTTATGAAAACCCAGAATTCCGAACCGTTTGAGGAGGATTCTTTTCTGTGGGGGTCGCGCCAAAGGCAGAGCTTGCTCCTTTGCTTTCTCTTTTTTATTTAAATTCACACGTTGTCACAGATCCTGTGCAGTGCTCAACCCTGGGGTGGCCCACACATAGATGAATGATGCGCACTGGAATGATGAAAAGCAATAGCCCTGAATAGGATCTGTTGGACTCTGAATTACTGAAGTCAGCAATGGTCGTGATTCTATTCAAGTGAAGGCACTAAGACTTGGTCCTCTGGTCAGTTTTCATTTATACATGGCCCACTGATGGTAAATCATAAACAGAGTGTAATATCAGTGCTGTATACTACAGTATTTTAGAATATGCATTTTGATGAGATACTGTTAGAAGGGATCAACTTTTGTCGTAAATTATGTTATGTTCTATCCCTTCAGCAACTATTCATAAACAATTTCTCTGAGTTTTATATTTTATTGTCTGTTCATATGTATACTTTCTTTTCTCTATACCTTTCTTTATGTCATCCTCTTTACTGGAATATTCTCCCAAATCCTTCTGCTTTTCTGAGCTCTTCCAGGACTTTAAAGACCAGCTCATTTCCAGACTTCAATTTCACTGGGTGCCACCTTCCTACAGCCCTCACGAAGCTGATTTTTCACTGGGCAGCTTCAAAACTCACTATCCATACCTATGATTTGCTTTTTAATCAACAATCCAAAGAAACTCATTTATCTATCTTTGTATATCCTGTTATCTAGTTTTATAACTGCTGTGACCTGCTTTACAATTTGCAGCACAAATAGAGTTAGAGTAGTTTAATATTTCTAATTAATATTTTTTTCCCTCAAGAGTTGCTAACAGAAATGTATTTTCTTTTCAGGACTCAACCCACCTTGCCCGCCCAGAACCCAAGCATGGGGGTGGGAAAGAGTGTCATAAGGCTACCTCCAATATCGCTTCTTTTCCTTATATGATGAGAGCGTTGAAGAGTAAGTCTTCAGAGCTGGGTCTTACAGCAATATCTCCCTGGGCAGTTCAGATTCCTGCACAGACAATAAGGATTCCTTAAGGAAAAAGAACCTCATTCATTCAGGGCTAAATTCCAAAAACAAAGTCCCAGGTTGGAATCCCTGCATGTTACATTCCTGTGTGTACACATATTCTATTCTGTTATAAGATAATCACAAAATAATGAATCACCCTTAATTTCTTTACTTCACTACATATATGGTAAAGATTTGTTTCCCAAGGGTACTAAGTTAGAGAGAACTTCCAGTTCTGGAACAAACTTTTTCTCATTGCCTCCTACACATTTGTTTTAAGCCTAGATTTAGAATTTCCTCTTTTCTTTAGAGAAATTTATTTGAGAATTTCATTGTCTTTTCCTTCTACTGGGCTTTGGGAGGGGCTACTCTATTTCAAATCTTGGGCATCAGTAATCAATGGTCTTCACTTCCTGAAGTCCTGTAAGCAAAATGGCACTCTTGGCAAGATGATTCACCTACCTCGCAGAGGTCAGCTTCATTTACTATGAGTCTCAGAGAGTGGCAACCTTAATGGAGTTGTGCAATTTTCTGTTAAAATCTTTAAACAACAGAAGCCTACTCACTCTACAGTGAAAAATCTGTTTACTCACAAAACCCTTCCTGGAGCAAAGATTGTCAGTTTCTCTACATTAGAAAAAAAGCAGCAAAAAACAGAACTGAAAAATAAAAATCACCACAAAAACACACACAAAAAACATATATCCTGTCTGCCTAACTAAATGGTAAACATCTTAAGTATTTCCTTAGTTTCTCCATAAGCTAACACAGGAGTCTGCACATAATGCTCTATTATTAGGACCATATAATAAAATCATATAAACCATACAAAACCATGTAATCATCAAAATTAGGTGTGGGAAGAAACTTAGAGACAGATAATTTGGAATCAGACTTGAGTTCTAACTAGCCCAAAATCATCACATTGGTTTGTGTCAATACACTAAACATATTTATTGATTAGGATAATATCTTGTCCATAGCTGCTTTGCTAAACTAGGAAGTCCTCAAGGATGAGGGTCTCGGCATCAACTTCTCTTAACTTTTCTACAATAGTTACTCGAAATATCTATCCAGTGGAGAAATGGGTTATTTCACAAGTCTGTGCTGAATGAGTAAAGGAAAAAATATGATCTTCTTATGTGCTCTCCTATTTCTTCCCATACAATTTCCACATGTCATCTTGAAGATATGGACTGAGCTGAATATGAAATATTACAACTTGATTATAGTGATCAGAGTTTGTTAAATTATGTCTTACTGTTTGAGCAGTCCAGATAAAGTGAAAATGCTAGTGGCAGGCAGGAAAAATGATGACATTGAAAATTCATTTTGCATCTATTGTTGTCATATTTATTGCCATTTTCAATGAATGTAATTATTTTTAAATAGCTTACACCATTTCCATATGCATCATTACTGAATTGCAAGAAAAACAGCTAGCATTGTTTAAGGATGGGCCCAGGCACAAATGAAGTCAGAAAAATGTCATTGGCCAACTTTCGTCTTTCCTTTCCATGCTCCTTTAATCCTTCCTGAAACATCCCTTTGCCCACATATAATGTTCCTTTAGATCTTATTGGCTGCCTGAAATCCAATCCAGCACTCGGTAATGTCATTCACCTGAACGTGAACTTGCCACCAGTGGGGCAACTGAGGTTAGCATTGTTTAAGGATGGGCCCAGGCACAAATGAAGTCAGAAAAATGTCATTGGCCAACTTTCATCTTTCCTTTCCATGCTCCTTTAATCCTTCCTGAAACATCCCTTTGCCCACATATAATGTTCCTTTAGATCTTATTGGCTGCCTGAAATCCAGTCCAGCACTCGGTAATGTCATTCACCTGAACGTGAACTTGCCACCAGTGGGGCAACTGAGGTTAGGTTTCATAGATGGCTATGAGTTAACCTCTAGGTAAAACAGAATCACCTTCTTCACTGTCATGCCAAACCAGAAGCTGAGACATTCAAAAATTTTCCCCATTGAAAACCCTCACTATATGTATTGTGTCCAGATTCAAACCTGTCTTCAAGATAGATATGACAAATCCTTAGCAGACAAAAGCCAGCTGAAAATTGTAAAGATTCAATGACTATTTGAGAAAATGATTGAAAACCCTCACTATATGTATTGTGTCCAGATTCAAACCTGTCTTCAAGATAGATATGACGAATCCTTAGCAGACAAAAGCCAGCTGAAAATTGTAAAGATTCAATGACTATTTGAGAAAATGATTTTTTTTTTTGATTATAGGGATAACTACATCTATATCCCAATGGTTTTAAACTTTAACAGTTACCAAAAATGTGCTCACTCTGAAAACATGAATAATATTCCTATGATTGAAAGCAACCAAGGTTTATAGTAACTTTAAGGGCTATTAAGCAAGTTCCTATATGAACCCAGAGAGTGAATTGTATAAGCATTTAGAATGTGCTGATGATAAAGGGATTCATAAAAGTTGTTATGCTGATTTTATGTTGATGGATGTTTGAATATAAGGTGAGTTATTAACCAGAGGCAAGTGAAACTAATGTTTAAGTGTTATGATATATGTGTAATTGAAAGTGAATTTTCTTGGCAAAATGGAGAGTACAGTCAAAAAGGAAGAATGAGTGAGTTCAAATAAAGATAATAACACAGATAAATCCATTTGTAATGCCAGTACAAGTAGCCAAGTTTCACATGAAGCCAAGAATTTGTACCCCCAAAGGAATGTAGTCCAAAAGTATTTGCAGTGTTGTATAGATTTGTATTATATTTTATAGATGACACTCACTTCTTCTTCTTAATTAGTTCCATGCCGTCTTTCTTTTCCTCCTTTTCACCATGTGCCTTTTTCCATTCCTCCCAGCCTGTTGACTCCATGCTCACTTCCTTTTCCTCCTGAATATCAGTAATATTGCCGGACATGTCAATTACCTTCTCACTGGATGCTACCTAATCACTGAAAGAAGAGAGAGCTCTGCATCTGTGCTAGGTCAATTTGTGTAGAGTTTGGACTCTCAAGGCTTACTCTAAGGACCCCACAACATAACCTTGGACCTAATAATGATTGGAAAGAAGAGACATAAAGACCCATGGGCATTTTCCTGACTTTCCTCTTCTGTTTCTTTCCTTCAGGGTCCCATTTACCTTTTTTGGAAACCGTCACTTCACCACAATACCAGGGAAGAAAGTAGGATAGAAATGTCACAAAAATGAACTCACAAAAATGCTGAGATTTTGTTTTGTGTATCAAAAACCTGGCTTAAAACTTCAATGTAAAAAGATCTGGGATTTTTAGCTTAGTGTCAATGAATAGGTAGCCATAATGTAATGCAAATAAACTAAGACTTCATTAATGTATGGATTTTGTTGACATAATGAACATAGTTCTGCTGCATTTTGCATAGGTCAGATCACCTTTGCAACTCATGCCTCACTAATGGTTCTACATTTTTAGAGAAGCACTGGCAAAAATGGGGATGGAGGTCAGCGAAACTGCTCAATATTGCAAAAGGTCTAGGAATTTTATTGCTCTAAGAACTATCAAAGGAACTAGCTACATCTTGGCTGAAGATAAAACTAAGGGTTATTAACACTGAAAACAGTGAGAAATGGAAATACAACAGATTTATCTCTTCTATTCCAAATGACTCAAATGAAACGATCACAAGGAAGTTATAAAGATTCTGGTTTTAACTCAAGAGAAAAAGTTTTCAACAATTGAAGAGCTTGTCTTCTATATCATACAGCAAAGAAGTGCTCTTACTGAAATATTCCAACAAAGATGGATATTTATAAGAGAAAAAGTTATGAGTGAATATTGGGTAAGGGATTGTATGAGAAGACTCCCATGGTCCTTCCTAATTCAGAATTATATGAACATAAATATAGTGCATGCTTGTTGTGTACAGGTGGTGAGGGAGCACTCTAAATACAAAGAAAAACTAAAAATTTACCTCTGCCCTCATTGTTTTTGTCCTTCCATTGATGTACTCTTTTCAACACACTGTGATAATGGTAATTAATTTTACATAATTATTTATAAAGTAAACTATTTGTACATGTATAGAAGTTACATAGAAATAAATAATATACTCTATTTTTTGTAAAAATTGACCTCTAATATCGTTCATTAATTTATTAAAATGTTTACATTAATGCAATGAACACCTTGATTACCATTAACATTACCTATATAAATAATAATTAATAAGAACTACACATGCATATATTAAACACACACACATACACACAGAAACACGCATAGTAGAAGAGTTTGATGGTTACAAATTTGTATTAAGGTCTACCCTTTCAATTAGTTGGTTATCACTCAAGGAGTGACTACACTGCCAATTCTTTGCTGATGTGGCCTTTTTTCTGTCTGAGAAAAATTCCGAAAAACCCAGAGAAAGGGGCAGTAGTAAACCTCTATGATCTGCCATAAAAACTTGGGGACGAATTTGAATTCTGTGGAGCACAATTTTACATGTTCAAATACAAGTGTCTACTCTAATACAAGTGTCTTGCTGGGTTTTTGGAAGTGTTGTAGACTATCAACAGCTGCTGTTTTGAAGGAATAAAGAAAGGGCTGTTTTCAGCTTTCACAAACCCCAGATGTGTACTTAAAATGCAGTTTGTATTTGCAAGGTGTTTGGGAGCAATCACCCCAGTATTTCATTGTGGCTGAGTGGCAGTTCTGTGTGGGACAGGCTTTGGTATCAGAAAACCCACAGTGATATTATGGCTTTGGCAGTTATTATTAGCAAGACTTTGAAAAAGTTCTTCTGTGAACCTCCGTTTCTTCGTCTGAATCTCAGTTTCTTCATCTGAAGTCTCAAAACAGCTTTTCTTCTCAATTTATCATCCAGAATTGGTCTGAGGATCAAAAATGTGGTTTTGGGTTATGTTTTGGTTTATTTCTTTGTGTTTTGCCTTTTTAAAAGTCAGAATTACTGTCGTCAATGCACATAAGTTTTGCTTTATATCTTAGGTTCATTTCTATATATTTCAGTTTCTTAAAAGTTCAAAACATAACATCAGGCTACAACAGCTCAGAAATTGCTTATTTTCAGGAACTGGAAAAAGGCATAACCCTTAGGAGTCACAAGAAAATATAGATAGGATGGGTTAGAAAACAGGGTAGATGAGCTCTTTTGGCATCTAGAGAAAAACGTTCCTTGTGTTAGAACTATATGAATGTGGTAAAGCAGTAACTGCAAAACAGAAATCTCTGCTTCGTTTGTCAGATATCTGTTTGAGTTGATTAGAGAGACAAAACCTTACACCAAATTGACAAATTTTTAAAACCTCAACCTGAGTCTTTTCTGATCAACCAACAACCTCTTGTCCTTAAATAGCCTTAATTTTAGAGTTTAATAGTCACTTGGGGTAAAATTATCTGGGCAAGAGCAGAATCTACAGTGACTATGTCTGGCCCAGAGTCAATCAAGTCTAATGTATACTTTATGAAAACAACTAACAGAAAAGGTTAAAGGGGAATCAATAACTCTTGATCCTTCTTTCTAAATGTCTTCTAAGTACCGACGTTAGTAGGTTTTGTTCATACTGAATTGGTATTTGTAAAGAGGGTTTTGTTAAAAAAGCCCCAGCTTTACGGATGCCCATTGAAATCTGTGTTAACTCGAACATCACCTGGTTAAGAACTATTTGGGGGTGGAGAAGCTTCATCGCAATGTCTGGCAGACTGACAGACAGAGTGATGGAGAAAGTAGACTATATTTTTCAACAGACACTGACTATAAAAAGACTCTGGCTATTCTGGTACATTTCAGTGAAGTCCTCTCTTTTTCATATATTCCTCGACCCATCATTATTTATTTTTGTACTATCCATGGCAGAATGACCTTTATAGAGTGAAAAAAAACCCCATATTTTTGCCAACAGAACTGAGAGTAAAAATCCTTTAATTATGGAAGAACAGGCTGTGTTGGTAATAAATTGAGTTCAAGCTAACTGTTGTTCTCTGCGAGAATCACTGGATTGTCTATAAGCCTGTGTGCACATATTTGTGATCTTGAGGCTCATGCCAATGCTGGCACTCATCAAATACCTTGTTCAAAGGTCTCTTCAACATGGGACTGGAGCAGTGGCAAATTTAAGGTCAATTGCTGCTCACCATGATAGTTTCAATGTACTCCAGTGTTTGTAATTGTAGCTTTCTTTGAAAATAATATAATACAGCCAGGCATGGTTTAAATAAGTAAGTGAGCAGTGGACAGTAAAAGTAGATTATTTTCACTGTGGGTCTTTTATTACCATTATCTTTTAACATCATCATCAACATTATCATCAGAATCACCAAGTTTCTACTATATCCTGATCATGAAACTAGTGGTGACAGAAGAGCAAGTCACATCTTTTTCCTCCGGAGGGTCAATAATTCATTCCGATGAGATTACACATATGCATAGAAGACCCAGTAATGATTTATATAGAATGTTATCAAACAAAACATACATGAGTTTACAGGAGAAAAATTATTGGGAGCTAGAGCTAGCAACAAACAAGCCTATATTCATTCATTTAATAATCCATTCAATGATATTTATTAATTATTCTATCAGATAGAAATAAATTTGGCCAAAATTAATGGAAAACCTAAGATTGGTTAAAAAACCTTTTGTTGTTGCTGTTGTATTCTCCCATAATGAGAGACAATGGTAGGTCTAGCAGAGCCATCAGGGACTCAGTTCCTTTCTGTCATTCTGCCATTGTATTCCTAAGAGGTTGGCTTTAATGCCATGACTGCTCCCTCATTTCCACTAGATATCTCCATAGCTCCAGATGGTACATCTGCACTCAAGGCAGGAGGAGATAAAGGAGGCATGAAACATTAGACCTTCAAAACTTCAATCCAGGTAATAAAAAATAAATAAAATAAAGGTACTTGGGGAGAATGAAGTAAGGAAGAGAGAAGGTGAGAGAAGAGAAGAAAGGAGCATATAAGAAAATTAGATAAATGGAGGGAGTTAAAAGAGTTACTTGAGGTGGGTGGGGAAGTATATGCAATAGGTTAGATAGAGAATAATAATGATGTGTCTATTTTAGGATATCAAATTAGCTAAAATTATTGGTATATTCCACTTCATTAATGTGCTACCTCTGTGGTCTCAGCTCCCAGTTGGAGGATACTGGCAAAGATGAGAATAAAATAAATGTGCTGACCATGAAAATGAGGCACACCCAACTAGTTTCTAGAATTTGTTTTAAGGACAGAGTCAGGGGCAGCAGCCCAGCAAGCAGGCAACATTTAAAAACAATAGGTCTTCAGATTCAAAGTAAATAATGGGGTCAGGATCAGTTGCAATTGGTAAGAAGTACAAAAGTCCCAAAGGTCAAATGAGGGAATAGGGATAAGGGCTGGTCAGGAACCTAATTGGGGGTTGTTGCCACAATGAAAAGAATTTAAAAATTGGTCATTTTCATCTTACTCAAGAAATATATTATAAATCCATAGTCTTTACATAAAGTTGAGAGCAGTATACTGATCTAGCTGGAGCTTACTTGGGAAGTGCATTATGATGTGAACAGATTCTATAAAACTTTGTTGGCAAAACAGTGTTCTCTAGGTTAATTAATTAATTTATTTTAATTTGGGGCAAGATAATATACTTTTGGTCTAAATTAACTTTCTAATGGATATAATTATTCTCTACCCTGTACCATATTCTATCTCATTCTGGATAAATCTTCTTGGCTCACTTCATGCATTATATTTATAGAATCCTGTGATATAGAAATATATATTAAGGGCTGTATAAAATCGGTTCTACTCAACCATATCTAATAATTCACTAGGGCCTGGTATAGCCTTTCTCTGTTCTTTAGAGATGCACTGACTTTTCATCCAGTCATTTCCTGCAATCTGTTAGAAATTGAGGGTGATAAAAATATGTATTAATTTTGTTCAATGGGCTAAGATGTTTTCCTTAGTCATCCCAATCCTTTTCTGGCTCCAAAAGACAGACACAAAAAAATTTCATTGCTGCTCCTGCAGTGTAAGCAGGCCATTCTTTTTATTATCCACTAAAAATCTTAGACTACTTAACTAAAAGTCCACTGTAAGTCATCTTCTGGACTTCAGAAGAAAAATACTTAATTGCTTCAAAGGCTTTTTCCATATTTTATCAGAATGCCTTCTACAGTGGTTTGCCTTCTTCTGAGATTCAAACCTGACAGTAAGCACTATTTTAACTAATGGAGATTATAATTTTTTTATTACTCAAGTGCAAATGATTTCTAAGATAGAATTTTTAAAAATCACACCATTTTCCCCTTTTATTTTAGAACTCTATTGGTTTTATTATTATAATTATATTTCCATTTGTCTCAGTAGCCTAAGTTTATCTGTTAATTTTGTTTAAGTACGGGTGACAAAAAGTAGCTGTTTTGCTAGAAATTAGTTTCCTTCCACATGATAAATTAAACTGAGGAGACATTTTTATAACAAAGAACTAGATTAAAGATAAGAGCATCCTTCATTCCAGTTCTAGAAAACTGAGGATTAGGCATAGTCCGTTCCACCTAATATCTTTAATGAAGGCCACCTCTGAGACTGAAATTTCCAGTATATCTAATTTGGGTTACAGAGGAAGATATTTAGAAGGGGTTCATAAGCCTATCTGTAAGAGAATCTTAGAGATCATCTAAAAGATTCTTGATCAGATCTGAGCTCCCCTATTATTGTTGCATTTGTTACTGTCTTTGAGAGGGTGGAAAGTGTTTAGTTTTTTTTTGTTTTTTTGTTTTTTATCCTTTTTGTCTTTTTTCGTGTCTGGCAACGGATTGCAACCCTCAGTGTCACGCCCATACC
>NW_007733721.1:26657-27679 GCF_000696425.1 Galeopterus variegatus | reverse complement strand
GGCCCGGAAAGTGTTTAGTTTTTAACTTCAGAAGGTCTGAGTTCTAGAACTCCTTTTTCCATTACCATGTGACAGCATTGGGGAGCTTGTTTAAGGGTATGCTTGTGTTTACAGGTAGGATGATTGTAACACGGAAAGCAAATGTCCTTCCAAATCCCATGTTATAATGATTGTGTGATACTCCCCCCTGGGTGCAAAGGAATGGAGAGATTTTTTTTCCCTGAGAAAAGAAAGAAGAATAGATGCCATCAATTAGTCAGTCAATTTGTATTCCACAGCTCAAGAAATATGAGACAGAGCCAAGGGCATCATGAGTGTGGGGTTGGGTGCAAAGGAGGTATAAAAAGTAATGAGGGGAAAAAACAGACAATATAAAATGAAGTACTGGATCACAGTGCCTAAACTTAATTAAGTCATATAATTGATTTGAATGAGGATAGCCAGCATATTAGCCTTGATCTTTGAAAATTCTATCATGAAATTTAACCTCCAGTTCTCTGCCACTCTAATTCTCTTATTAAAACCCACTCAACTGAACTCCAAGCAAAGAGAGCTGAAAGTAAGTACTTCCACACATGGTCTGAGCTGAGTTTCCTAGAGAAATCAGTGTCCTCTTGGTTGATTGACTAATTTGCAGTCTGCACCAAATATAAATTTTATGCTTTCTAATATGTATGTTTATATTACTATTACTAATAACATAATAAGGATTAGGGGGTACTTCTTCTGGGTTAGGCATTCCATCCCGTCTTTTATATGTGTTATCTCACCTACTTACTTTTGATCTCCATGAAATATTTTATCTTATTCCAGTTGAGAAAACTGAGCATTGGGGAGATAAAGTAACATGTTCAAATTCATACTGTAAATCAGTAAAAGAGACAGAATCTGAACTCAGGCCTGTTTGACTCTAAACCATAGACAAATTATATCCACTCCGCAGCACTCTGACAATTGAACGTTGTTCTTATTTTGTAGTTGTCCTTGCGGTGAATTGGTATTAGAATATTGGTTCTTTTCAT
>NW_007733721.1:25137-26458 GCF_000696425.1 Galeopterus variegatus | reverse complement strand
ATAAAGTAACATGTTCAAATTCATACTGTAAATCAGTAAAAGAGACAGAATCTGAACTCAGTCCTGTTTGACTCTAAACCATAGACAAATTATAACCACTCCGCAGCACTCTGACAATTGAACATTGTTCTTATTTTGTAGTTGTCCTTGCGGTGAATTGGTATTAGAATATTGGTTCTTTTCATTTTATTCAATGGTAAAGCCTAAAGCTCAAAATTAAAACTTTCTTTTTCCAGAAGAACTTTCTGGATTTAAAAGATTGACAATATATATATATATATAAATATATATATATTTATGACCATAAATGTTGGTTGAGATAAACAGGGTAAATGATACTGTAATAACTGTATTCCAAAACCAGACATTTTCGGGCCGGCCCGGTGGCGCACTGCTACAGTGCACCACTTGAGAGTGCAGCGGCGCTCCCGCCGAGGGTTCGGATCCCACGTAAAGACCCGCCGCTCACTGGCTGAGCGAGGTGCGAGTGCAACACCGAGGGTTGCGATCCCGTTGCCAGTCCTGGTCCGGTACGGGCGCGACACTGAGGGTTGAGATCCCGTTGCCGGTCACAAAAAAAAAAAAAAGACAAAACCAGACATTTTCCTGGAAACATCTATCTATGTATTTATCTATTAATCTACTGATCTATCATCTGTTTTTCCATTTGTCTATTTTATTCCAACAATCAATTTAGTTTCTCATCATAGCCCCATGTCTTAAAGCTCTATAACTCCTAGATTGTTTTCCTTAGAAGAATTTTAATCCTAGAAAAACACATCTTGCATTTGAAGCCCAAGTGACATACAAATAACATATTTCTGTAAACAAACAGAAATTGGCTTAGGAGCTTCACAAAACTCAGGGATTTAACACTTTAGGATTGCCTGCCGTCTCCATATTGGTCAATGACATTGAAAAACACTTGATGTTAAGATCTGCACTCTGCTTCTCACTGCTCCTTCTCACTGAAACTTAGTTCAAGCAAGTCCAGACAGACATAAATAAGACTTGAGGTTGTCCTCTACTGCCATGTCAACTTCCAGTTTAAATTTTTGTGCCAAGGGGCCGACCCCATGGCTCACTCGGGAGAGTGCGGCGCTGCGAGTGCCGAGGCCGCGGGTTCAGATCCTATATAGGAATGGCCGGTGCGCTCACTGGCTGAGTGCAGTGTGGGTGACACCAAGCCAAGGGTTACGATCCCCTTACCGGTCACACACACACACACACACACACACACAAACACACACACACACAAAAAAATAAATTTATGCCAAGAATTTTTCATGAGTGAAACTCTACCCACTAATGTAGTATAAAT
>NW_007733721.1:24483-25122 GCF_000696425.1 Galeopterus variegatus | reverse complement strand
AAATAAATTTATGCCAAGAATTTTTCATGAGTGAAACTCTACCCACTAATGTAGTATAAATATTCCCCACAAGGTTTTCCTTTTTCTCTCACTTAATCCTTTATCAATAAAAAGATTTCACCTGTTGTGTCCCATTACACATTGCAATGTTCCTAAATGGCTAAAAGAATGAGATAACTGTCATTATAAAATGTGTTCTTACTGATGCATATGCAAATACCACTTTAACAGCGTGAGATGACATCACAGGTTTTCTAAAATCATAAATCATAGGTAGGTTGTTCAGAAGAATTTTTATGCTTTGCTATTCATTGCCTTTCTATCCAGAACCAATTAAGAAGTAAACTAAAACTCTCAACAATAGTAATAGAGGACAGAGTCATGTATCACTTAACAGACAGGGACACGTTCTGAGAAATGTGTAGTTAGGCAATTGTGTCGTTTTGCAAACATTTTAAAGCATACTTG
The DNA here is from genome assembly GCF_000696425.1 of Galeopterus variegatus. Classification (NCBI taxonomy): domain Eukaryota; kingdom Metazoa; phylum Chordata; class Mammalia; order Dermoptera; family Cynocephalidae; genus Galeopterus; species Galeopterus variegatus. Next base: position 24,654 of record NW_007733721.1, on the reverse strand, counting down.
CACAAAGCTACATGGTAAAGCCTGCTAAAAACCCAGGCTATGCATTATAGTCATTATAATATTATGGGAACACATATAAAAGGTCTGTTGTTGACCAAAACACCCTTACATGGTGCATGACTGTAATTACGTAAAACAAAAAAATCGTCAAAAAATGGTGACTAATAGACA
>NW_007733721.1:18768-24164 GCF_000696425.1 Galeopterus variegatus | reverse complement strand
TGGTGCATGACTGTAATTACGTAAAACAAAAAAATCGTCAAAAAATGGTGACTAATAGACAGACATGTGTCCTCTTTTCAGCCAGATCAATGAAAATTGCCTTGAGTCATTTTTTACTTGAAATAACTTCCCTTCTTTGGTATATAAAGCCATAATTTCATATTTATATTATTTATGATGGTTATGTATTTGGAAGCTGTCACTGCACTTGGGAGGGCGAATTGAGACTTTGCAGGACCATATTTAAAAATATAATTAAGCCAAGAATTCATGTAAAATTAGTGAGGTATATTTTAAGTTGTGACAGAGAGGTATGTCCTGGGCTTAAACCAGTTACCTAATTTTACAGAATCTTAGTGATGAAATCACCCTGATTTGTCTAGAAAAGAAGAGGAATGGAAAAGAGAAGTGGAGAAGTTTTTTGTCTTACTAAATTATGTTGGGAAAGCTCTCAAGAAAAAAAAAATAATAAAACAAAAACCAATGTTAAAAGTAAACTATGGTTGTAAATAAAAATGACGTTTTTTATTTTCTTGAATAAATGATATTAGGCCAAAGATTTTGCTCAATCTAGAGCTATTTTTGCTGTTTAATGTTAACAAAGGACTTTGTGTCTTTGAGGAAGTCACTCTTTACCCTATTCTGTACCTGAGACTAGTAAAATAGGAACAGGTACTTCCCGAGTGATTGAAGGAGGAGATATCAGAAACATTTTATATTTACCATTAACTTTGCTCTGGGGTTCGAGGTATAAGCATGAAACAATTGTTACTCCATGGTTTCCAAGTAACATTCCTGGGTTAATCAGAACGCCATAAAAAAGGCTGTATTTACGACAAGACACCAACTATCCAATGCTGATGTTTATTCTCATGTATCATTTAAGCAGGCTTCTGCGGTTTTTTTATTCTATAATATTATTTTTATCATGTGCTTCAACTTATGCCATACCCATATTACAATGTATCCTGTCATACCTCTTTGTTTACTCCTATTTTAATGCATTACTTAAGTCTTTGCAATTCCCATATTGTCAAGGCAGAAAGGGTAAATTATTTTTCTTGTAAGAAGTTGGTTGGTTTGCCCAATATAGCTTGTTGAGTAAAGTTTGATATGCATATCACAACTCATACCAACATTAAATAAAATAGCTTAAATATCCAGGTATAAAATGAAACTCATAGAAAAGTAGAAAGAAATGTACCATATATAGCTAAGTATACAGTCTTAGGATGAAGAAGACCTTATTTAAGCAATGACACAAAGATAGATACCACGAAGGTAGTACTGTATAGTACTCAGGAATATACTCTTAGATGTCAAACCATTCTAATTCTGTGTCTGCTGTTAACAGACTATGTAACTTTAGGCAGGCCATAATTCACCTTGTCAGTGGGGGAAAATAGGACCTTTGTCATCTAACTTTTAGGAAAACTAAAGGAGATAATGAATATAAAGCAGCATTTAGCATAGTGATTGAATCACATAAAGCACTCAATAAATATCATTACCATCATATACATACACATATATATGCATATATATGATGTATTCATTATCTCCTTTAGGAAAACTAAAGGAGATAATGAATATAAAGCAGCATTTAGCATAGTGATTGAATCACATAAAGCACTCAATAAATATCATTACCATCATATACATACACATATATATGCATATATATGATGTATTCATTATCTCCTTTAGGAAAACTAAAGGAGATAATGAATATAAAGCAGCATTTAGCATAGTGATTGAATCACATAAAACACTCAATAAATATCATTACCATCATATACATACACATATATATATGCATATATATGTGTATGTATATGATGGTAATGATATTTATATGTGTATATATATATATTATATATATATATATATATATATATGTCTCTCTCTCTATATATATATATAAACTGGATATATTTGACTATGTCCCAACACAGAGCAAGCTCACATGAAAACAATGCATAAATATGCATGGCTGTCAGTGAGTTAATATTCTCATCATTTAAAGAACTCTTAGTAATCAATTAAAAATTTTGAACATCTACATAAGGTGGTTACAGAGTAGATAAGACACAAAAGAAAGAGTATAATATTTTAATATATTTGAAAGATTATTCAATCTTCATGGTATTCAGTAGTAATCACAAAATACAAATTAACTTAAGAGAACAACCTATTTTTACCAGTTAATTTGGAAAATTTCTATATTTTTGAGTTACAAAACAGTTTTGGCAAGTGTTTAGGCAAATTGTACTTTAAAATGATATGGATAGAAATATAAATAGGTGAACAATAATATTCATTTTCTTGTTTGTGTCCTTCCTTTTATTAATAGTGTAAATGTTTCTTTAAAGAAATGTTAAACTCATTTTAAAAATCAAAATTATATTTGTATGTGAAAAATATATGTATGTCAAATATATATGTATAATAGAATATTTTTGATAGAATTGAATATAATTTGAGAAAATATTTTTAGTAGCTGCACAGTCTTTTACAATATGGCTATGTTAGAATTTATTTAACCACAATTCTTTTGTTATCTATTTAGTTTGATTCCAAAATTTTCATCATCATAATAGAGCTAAACAAAGAGAAAACAGTCTTTTCAAAGCTAGGGCATAATTCTAAAACTCCTTGGTGCACTATTTTGTTTGTGAGATGCCAGGAAAAGACAGTGTCGGGATGGCAGAAAAGTTAAACAAAAGGGAAATAAAATTGCTCTATATTACTATTATTGTAAATTTTAAACCTAATTAATTCATTAATTTTCATTGTCAATTTTTAAATGTTGACATTTCTTTGAGCAAGATACCCTAGGGGAGAAGAGGTATTTATGCCTGTGAATGAAGATTAGGAAGGAATAGTTGAAAGAACGGAGTGGAAGAAGACTGAGTTAAAAGACAGAAAGGGAAGGTCCCAAGAGGAGATGACAAAGAACAAATCCTCAGTGGTGGGAGGGGTTGAGGCTTCAGAAACAGGGTGCAGATTATATAATGTCTTGCTATATACTATGCTATTCAGGGATTTAATACCCTTTCTATAAGTGCCAACTTTCAGAAGTTTTGGGCTGAATATAACTAAGTATCTTGTGTCAGTGATGCTCCTGGTTAATCTTAGAAAAAAGAGAGAAGCAGACACACTGCCATGAGATATGGTGACTTCTGTAAGAAGAGTTCATCAAAACCAGAAATGGGAGTGAAAGAAAACTGTAGAACCACTACACCATGACAGTTTGTTAAATCATGGAAATTTCCATAGTTCATGGGATGGGGTTGAAAGATTACCGTACCCCAGAGAGCTATTATCGAAATTACTCAGGCAGGGTCCAGAAATCTTGAGAGCCTAAGTTTATTGGAGGAAATTTCCATAGTTCATGGGATGGGGTTGAAAGATTACCGTACCCCAGAGAGCTATTATCTAAATTACTCAGGCAGGGTCCAGAAATCTTGAGAGCCTAAGTTTATTGGAAGGCATGTAAAAATACTAATCAACTAACAAAGAACTAACTGCTAACCTCAATACAAGACACAATGTAATAAGTGCTATATACCTATAGATTGACAAACAGAGGGCAATCCAAATACTTACAAGAACACTATCCAGTTCCTAAGTCAACTTCGAAAGTTTGACTTTATGGAAAAGGAAGCTGACCCAGGAGTTATACGGGCTTGAAGATGCTGTCAGCTGGATGGATGGGCTGATGATGGCACTTTGAGGACAGGCTTACACCCGCAGGGACAGCTCTTGTAGTTCCCAACGGCTATGGTTGAAAACAGCTTTGTCAGCTGAAGACTGATTTTAGAATCATGATTTTATAGAATGATTATAGCCTGGAAAGATAATCAAAAGAGTATACAGCAAACCCATTCCTTAGGAAATCTTAAGATTAAAGCTTAAAATTCCAACCAAAAGAAGATCAGGTTGTCCATTTTGCACTGTTAAAACATAAGGAATATTCGTAGAAGTAACCACATGATTTACATTCGCTGAAATGTACATGTTATGGATCATTCATTGCTGCCAGAGAAGACAGTGGAGTTTGGAAGGATACGAGTGGCAGAACATCATGCCACTAGTTTTGAAGGACCACGAAGAGAGTCGGGCCACCCTGTAATAAGCAAAAAGCTTGCTGGCATCGGATCTAATCTCAGCTCTGTTACTAAATGGCTACTTATTTAACCTTATTAATTCTCTCGAAATAAATGAGAATAATATGCCTACTTTGCAGTGCAATGTTGAGAATTAAATGATATGCGCAGTGCTGACCCATTGTTCATTTAATGCATGCTAATACAGTAAATACCAGGGAAAGAATGAAAAGTACACACAAAGACAAGGTCTTGGGTATTGCTTTCATGGGACAGAATAACCTTTTGAGGTTACTTTCAGCCCTGTGATCTGTTTTTCAGAAAGTTGCTATTGTTCCCTTTGTAAAGACAAAGTAATAAGTACTATAAAATAGAAATATTTTGTGGCTTTTAAAACATAAAACTACAAAAGAAAATATCATCATCATTTAAGACCTAAAGCTCTATCCACAAAAGTGTACAATATTTTAAATAATTTTGCGCATAAAACCCATTACCCGCCACTTGTGGCATCTTGTCAGCACTCAAAAAGTTTTGGATTTTGGAGCACTTTGGATTTTTCATTTTCAAATTAGGGATGCTCAGCCTGTACTTTGAAATATGTAATAATGTATGTATTATGCTCTAGTAGTTGACCAAGAAATGGTAATGCTGCTGTACCGTACATCCGCCTAAAAAAAAAAGGAGAGAGAGAAAAGCATCAATATATCTCTTTGCTTTGGAGCAGTAATCACTTTGGCCTTTTCCTGTGCTCTGCTTAGCTTCTCTCGGCACTGCTACCTGTTGACTGTTTCTTGCCTTTTGTACTAGTTCTTTCTTGTCCAAGTCCTAGTGTTTGTCTGAGACCTCCTGCAATCTTACTTAGCTGTTTCCTCTTCAACTCATGATTTCTTTTGGACTGCAGACATTCTATTTTTATTTTACCTTAAATTCCCTTGGCTGATCTCACTTGTTCAGTTGCTTAAAGATACAAGATCAAGCCTACTGCTTCGATTGTGTGTGTATGTGAACAAAAAATTGGGGAATGAATTATTTTTTTAGGTTGTTGGGAAAAAAGTCTCTCAGTACCAGTTAAGCAAATATTTTTAGCATTTCAATTTTAAATTGTCCCCCTCCATTTACATTACTTTATGTGCCTGGCTTTAAGACCTTTGTTGGGGCCGGCCCGGTGGTGCACTGGAGAGTGTGCGGCTTGGGAGCGTGGCAGCGCTACCGCCGCGGGTTCGGATCCCACGTGGAGACCGGTTCCCGCTCACTGGCTGAGTGCGGTGTGGGTGCAACACCGAG
>NW_007733721.1:17065-18758 GCF_000696425.1 Galeopterus variegatus | reverse complement strand
ACACCGAGGGTTGCGATCCTGTTACCGGTCAGTAAAAAAGACAAAAAGGAAAAAAAAAAGACCTTTGTTGGTCTGTTTTTATCCAGTCATATGAAGCCTGGCTTTCTCCCTCATCCACTCCCTCTTCTCTAGACAAACCTGTATTCCCAAGGAACCCTCTAGAAGCAAGGCTAATTTCTGCTTTAAGCCTTTCCTTACCCTGTTACTTTGTCTAAATAGTCCTTATGCCTCTTCACTTGTATGCATATTACACAATACACTTCAGGTCCTGCGTTCTCCACAAAGCTTCTCCAATGCAGCCAACCTTCAGTCATTTGTTTTTAATTGGCCTCACACAGCACCATATGCTCATGATGATTTCCTCAGACAGGCACATTACCTACTTTGGCAAAAAGATATGATTTCTACCTGGAAAGGTCCTAGAAGTGAGTGAATCCAACCTCTCGCACACAGTGGCAAGAGCATGACATTGGCTTTATATAACCTTAGTCACAGACTGCTTTCTCACATAAGTTATTTTAAACTCTCTGGTTCTTCACACTTCTCAAATTCTGGTAATGCTATCAGATAGAATTATAGGTTGAGTATCCCTTACCTGAAATGCCTGGGACCAGAAGTGTTTCAGATTTAAAATGTTTTCAGATTTTAGAATATTTGCATATACATAATGAGATATCTTGGGGATAAGACCCAAGTCTAAATACAAAATTAATTTATATTTCATATATACCTTACACATGTAGCCTGAAGGTAATTTTATACAATATTTTAAATAATTTTGCGCATAAAACCCATTACCCGCCACTTGTGGCATCTTGTCAGCACTCAAAAAGTTTTGGATTTTGGAGCACTTTGGATTTTTCATTTTCAAATTAGGGATGCTCAGCCTGTACTTTGAAATATGTAATAATGTATGTATTATGCTCTAGTAGTTGACCAAGAAATGGTAATGTTGTGTGTCAGTATACCTGCTATTGAAGATCCTGTGATACTTGTGACATTTCCCCATCATACTCAAAGTTGCGAATGTGAACTAGCTAAGACAGAGAGTAAATCTTTCGGTAAACCAAATTCTCTGATGCCATGAACACTCTGGTTTCTGATTATACTTTTCTCAAATGGAGTTCATGCTTTTGACCTCCTTCTGGAGTAGTTCAGGCGCCTCCTCAAATGAACACATAGTCATCCCCTGGTGTTTTTCTATTACTCTTCCTCCAGAAATGCCGTAACACTGGTCCAGAGCCTGTTTTGTCATGCCCTTCGGGTTGGAACAGTAGCCCTCAACTGGAGTATGTGTAAAGAATTTCCAGGACGACAAGGGCATGAATAGCAATTTTTTCCCAGATACTCAACTTTTATCTGTACCTTTAAAACTGATCTGCCTGAGAGAGAACTTGTGATGTATCTACTCCATGTTCATAGTCATAATCTGTTTCATTGCCTCAAGAAGAAGACCAAAAAAAGAGCAATTAAATAATTTCTCCAATAATGTACTGTAATTGCTTTTTTTTTCTTCTGTTGTCGAATACCAAGTAACAAATTATTCCACAATTAGTGGTTTAAAACAACAATAATTTATTATTTCTCATGATTCTGTACATTGTCTTTCTGCTCGTCTTCCTACATTCATCGGATGGGTCACCTAGGACTCGGGTTCACCTGAGATACTGAGAGGGCTAGGCTCACCCTCTTT
>NW_007733721.1:15544-16650 GCF_000696425.1 Galeopterus variegatus | reverse complement strand
AGACCAAAAAAAGAGCAATTAAATAATTTCTCCAATAATGTACTGTAATTGCTTTTTTTTTCTTCTGTTGTCGAATACCAAGTAACAAATTATTCCACAATTAGTGGTTTAAAACAACAATAATTTATTATTTCTCATGATTCTGTACATTGTCTTTCTGCTCGTCTTCCTACATTCATCGGATGGGTCACCTAGGACTCGGGTTCACCTGAGATACTGAGAGGGCTAGGCTCACCCTCTTTCCTCATAATCTCTCATCATTCAGTAATCTAGTCCAGATTTCCTTACTCGATGATAGGATTGTCTGAAGAGGGCAATGGCAGAAACTTCAAGGCCTTTAAAGATTTAGCCCTGAAAGCTGCATACTCTGTAGCTACATCTGATGGTCAAAACAAGTCACAGAGCCAGCCCATATTCAAGGATAGGAAAAAATAGACTCCTCCACTTGATAGGAGGAGGCACAAAGTCATGGTGCAAAGAGGCTGCAATGATGGGAGGGAAGGTTGTGGTTACCTATTCAAACTATCTGCCACATTCCTCCAATTATTCCATTAAATAATGCATTCCAAATAGTGCACTACTTTTTTATAAATAATAATAATTTATCAAAAATGGTATTACATTTATGCTTTGATGATCAATTGCCTAATAATAATCACCATAATGATCATACATTTCATAAGTATTTTTTTAATGCTCAGAGCTCTTTGGTTAAAGAAAATTGTTTACATTCAATTTGCATTCATATTTTATTTCAAAGAAATATGATGTCTTTTGAAAATATTTTTTAATCTTATCATATTTATTATTGAAAATCATAAGTTCTTTTTATGCCATTTACTGACCTGTCACTCCTCAAACCCCCTCCTCCCTCCCTCATCCCATCTCTAGCATCCTTAGGTTTGTTCTCTCCTTCTAGAAGTTCAACATATTGTTGTGGTCTTTCTTTCTTTCTGTATGCCTGACTGTCTTGCTTTCTTTCTTTCCTTCTTTCTTAGCTCCCAGTTATGAGTGAGAGCATGTAGTATTTCTCTTTCCTTGTCTAGCTTATTTCACTTAACATAATTTTCCCCAGACTCATCCATGTTGCTGCAAATGGCAGAATT
>NW_007733721.1:12246-14761 GCF_000696425.1 Galeopterus variegatus | reverse complement strand
TGCTGCAAATGGCAGAATTTCATTCTTTTTTATGACTGAGTAGTATTCCATTGTGTATATAAACCACATTTTCCTTATCCAGTCATCCTTTGATAGACACTTAGGTTGGTTCTATATTTTGGCTATCTAAACCAAAAAATTAATAAAGGAAAATATAGAGGAAACCCTTCAGGAAGTAGGACTAGGCAAAGACGTTATGAATAAGACCATGAAAGCGCAAGCAACTAAGGGAAAAATAAACATTTGGGATTATATCAAGCTTAAAACCTTCTGCACAGCCAAGGAAACAACCAGCAGAATGGAAAGACAACCTACAGAATGAGAGAAAACATTTGCAAGCTATACATCTGACAAGGGATTAATATCCAGAATATATAAAGAACTAAAACAACTATACAGTAGAAAACAAATAATCCAATTAATAGATGGGCAAAGGAGATGAATAGACATTTTTCAAAGGAAGACATACAAATGGCCAACAGGTACATGAAAAAATGCTCAGGATCATTAATCATCAGAGAAATGCAAATCAAGGCCTCAATGAGATATCATCTCACCCCAGTTATACTGGCCATTATTAAAAAGACTGAGAATAACAAGTGCTGGTGAGGAATGCAGGGGAAGGGGAACTCTTCTACACTGTTGGTGGGACTGTAAATTAGCACAGCCAGTATGGAAAACAGTACGGAGGTTCCCCAGACAGCTACAGATAGAACTACTATATGATCGAGCAATCTCACTACTGGGTGTATATCCAAAGGAATGGATATCATCATGTCAAAGGGATACCTGCACTCTAATGTTCATTGATAACTTTATCAATAAAATATTGACTAATAGTGATAACAGTACTATTTCTGAAAAACATACAATACTTGTAAAAAGAATGGATCATTTTTTGGTTAAATAGATTGATCGACAATCAGCACAGCACAATGTGTAAGAACACAATATAGTGTTAAATAGCCCAAAGATTAAGTCTAAGTTTAGGGAATGTCTACTTTTGCAATCTAGGGCAAGTAATCTTAACCTTTATAAATCCACTTTGCCTCATCTCTAAAGTGGGAAACAATAATAATATTTATCTTCTGGGGATATAATGAGAAAAAAAAAATAAAGTTTAGAAAAAAGCCTAGCAGTTAAGATATGCTTAACTACCATTGTTTTTTGTTCATGCTAATTTTATTTTTATTATTACTTATAGTTCTAACAACTACCACCTATAATACAGACTAATTATAATTTCTAACTCTACAATTTAAAGCATATTTATAAACAAAAATTTATATCCTAGACAGACCCAGATGTGATAACTAGTTTTGTGCAATAAAACAAAATACTCTCTGATCTTTAGTGGTTCATTAACTATTTCTCTAAGTATACAGTTACCATCTCCTAGGAACCCTGTTCTCACCCACATGCTCTAAGCATTTCTGAGGAACCCAATTTATTTGGGGAGTAAGACCTAAACACATTAAACCTGTGGGGCTCAACCTGGAGTCCAGAAACCTTCCAAGAGATTCAAGTGTAGATTTGAGTGGACTGTGAATTTAGATGTAGAACAAATTGCATCTTTCTCTTCACTAATCTGTAACTAAAATTCATCATTTCCTTCAATTATGAATGTAAGCTACAATCCACGGTATTATTGACAGTACTCAAGGCTGTCAACAACAGACACCACAGATATTTTCATGTTGCATTACCGTTGTCACAAATACGTTGAAATATCATTCAGAATTATATCTAGTTACTAGACCTGTTGCTAACTTGTGTTTTTTCTGTGACAATCATACATAGTACTACTTCACCAATTTGGCTTTTATAATATATTGTAACTGTGTCTTAATATAATTGGCTTATATAATATTTTATCACTTAAAATCATTATTTTGAGAAGGAATCATAGCCTTCACCAGACTGCTAATGAGATTTATGGCATAAAGAAAATTAAGAATCTCAGAAATAAAAACATGAGTGGGAATAGGAAGGAACATGATTGTTGTTCAATGATTAAATTTTGTCATGCAAATGAGTTAGTATGTTAGGTAGCTCCAGAAGGAAACCATACTTCCTGAATGTTGAAAAATGATTACCTATGAGTTTTAGGACAACCTAGAAAAGAATGAAGTAGACTTAAAATAATTGGTAATGTGTTCTGACAAAAGGATCATCACACTAGTTTGGTTATGTATCCTTAAAAGAAAATTTCAGGCTGGCTTCTATATTTTTTATTGTCAATGTAAATAGCTAAAAGGAGTATAAATTTTGATATATTATAAATATTAATATTTCTAAATAAAATTATTACATCAGTCTCGAAACATTTCAAATAAAATATAAATGTAAAGATGATTTAATGTCCACCCATGTTTATTTAAAGTGGAATACAAATATTTTCTTTTTCAACAATTGAAGAGTTTATATTCATCATTTATCTTTTTACAAAGAGGTTGTCTGTTGTTGACAGCCTTGAGTACTGTCAATAATACCGTGGATTGTAGCTTACATTCAT
>NW_007733721.1:9415-11011 GCF_000696425.1 Galeopterus variegatus | reverse complement strand
TCTATTTAACCAAAAAATGATCCGTTCTTTTTACAAGTGTAAATTATGGCACTATTATGTGTCAACTTTGTGCCAAGTATTTAACTCAACATGCATTTTTCTAATTATTGATCCACTTGACTTGCTCTCTTTGGATATTAATACTATGGATATGTTTATAACTATAGTACATGTCTTCATATTCTATGCACTTTTTATTATATGCTCACTGGATGAAGAATTAAATAGACTCTCCAAGAAAAAAAAAAGGTAAGTTCAAGAATGAAAGGTCAAATAAAGCTGAAAAATAAGATATACTATTTTCAGCATAACAGAAGGAACCTGTGACCCCACATTCCCCAGAACATGGATTGCGTAACCATTCATTCATTCATTCAAATCAATAGATATTGAGTTTTTATTTCCTATTTTTTGCAACTTAACATAACTAACCGGCTAATATACATGAATTTTCATTGCTGAAAGTGACATTTTCAAGACAACTTATCTGTGAACAAAATGTTCCTCTGTGGAAAAGTTAAACTTCATCACATAAAATTATAAGCCACAATACAAATCTCAGATAAGTGGCATTAGCTACTGACTCTGCCACTAAACCAATAGCAGATATCAAGATAGACTCTCCCTTTTGTCAAACATAAGTTTAGGATTACTGTTAGTGTCAAGGTATTTGCATAGTCTAATCCACATCTATTTGTTTCCTGTAAATTTCCCTCTTTAAGCCCTTAGGCAGAGAGGGGAAAAAAGTGCTTATGACCCTTTCTTAAATATAACTAACAAATGCCACTTGTCGCTCTTCTTTGAAGAATTAAAATTGATTTTCTCTTTCTGGATGAGAGATGATTTGGCTTGGATGAACACACAGTGGTTCCTATCACAGATAATGCTGCAAAATTTGCTCTGAAGTTAACAAAATGTGGCTGCTGCTGAGATATTTGTTAAGCTTTGAACAAAGTTCAAGCCACAAACTAATACAGCCTTCTGACAAACATAAATTATGTTAGAAGAGTTTGCCTTGTGGGTCTGAGAAAGTTCTTCCAAAGCCCTTTCATTTCTGAGGCTATCCTGCAGAATAGCATAGGCAAAATTTACTGTGGTGCCTGAGGTCTATGGTGAAGAAAACCTAACTTACTATTAGCAGAATGACTCACCTGCAGGAAATGCAGTTTTTCTTCTTTTCTCACTAGCTTTAGGGGTTTGAGGCTAAGCTTCCCTGTCTTAGGATAAAGTTGTCAAAAGAAACAAGATACACGGTTAAGAGTCATCATGGTCCAGAGAACTTGTTTTTGTGGAAGCCCTTTTGAAATTGACTAAGAAATAGAGCTTTTACTCCATCCAAAGAGAATGACTGTCCAAGAGACTTCTGACATCAACGACATTTTCTAAAATTATCAATTCTATGTTCTTTCCTTTTATCCCACAAAGTGCCATAAATCCCAAATTCAATGCGAAGCTAAAAACTGCAATGCATTTAACATTTGGGTACATGATGGAGTCTAAGACTGTTCTTCTAGTGATTTTTCTTATTTTTTTTTTTGTTGTTGTTGACTTAGTTTCATAATAACTTGCAAATTAAGGGGAATAGCATCACATTGT
>NW_007733721.1:7590-8647 GCF_000696425.1 Galeopterus variegatus | reverse complement strand
TTGTTGTTGTTGACTTAGTTTCATAATAACTTGCAAATTAAGGGGAATAGCATCACATTGTTGCCTGAAAATGCAACCACTCATTGTGCTTTTCTTCAGTGCCTTACATTCAGGGAAGGTTTTCATCACTCAGTAGAAACACATTTTAATTGTTCCCTGAACAAAGACATCCAAACCAAGCCCTTTGTCTGGGTGTGCACGGCTGTATTTCTGAAGGATGAATTCCTGGCTAACAGTGCACCCACCTGGCACCAAAGAAAAATTACATAACAGTGAGCATGCGTTGGCCTCAGAACTCTGAGTTGCACTAACTACTTTTCCACTGCACTTTCTGCAGTGCATGAACTATGAATGACAAATGGAGTCTCTCCCTACTAGACCATGAAGCAGGAGTATTCAAAATATTCTTCAGTACCCTACTTTTTTGCCTTTTTATCCTCTTTTATTTATCTCTTTAAATACTAGTTATGATTTTGGAGACCATTGCATTCAACTACCTCATTTTAGAGATGAGAAAATTGAGACTCAAGTTGGAAGTGGCAGGAAGAGAGCCAGAATTGGAAACTAAGATCTGACTTACCTGAACACAGCGTTGATCTTAAATATTTTTTTTTCCATCCCAAAGAATTGAAGGAAGGTCAAAGCAATTTCCTCCTCTCAAGCTGTGTTAAAGTCAATAACATTTTGATGAAAAGCTTATTCAGTTGATCCTATAATAGACACTATAGAAATGCAGAAGGTAATGGCAAGAAAGGGAAGAGCAATACCCATAGATATTCGGAAAGGAGAATCTTTCTCTAATCTTCATATTGGATAATATTCGTCTCACATAATTTCCGCATAAAAGGCCATAAAGTATTACAGATCCACCTGACACACCCTTAATGACTACACACCATTAATGACTCTACATATTTAAGACTGAAGCCATTAAAATAAATTTATCTTGAATTATATTTCCATTGAGGTCCAACAGTCTCTTATGGATATCCTTATATTACAGGTAAATTGATTTTCCAACTTTTGCTAAACAATTATCTCTCACTTGGTAAGAATT
>NW_007733721.1:0-6842 GCF_000696425.1 Galeopterus variegatus | reverse complement strand
GAATTATATTTCCATTGAGGTCCAACAGTCTCTTATGGATATCCTTATATTACAGGTAAATTGATTTTCCAACTTTTGCTAAACAATTATCTCTCACTTGATAAGAATTTTTGCACTGATCAGATTTTTTTGTACACACATGATACACATATACATATGCATACATGCACATATGATGCACTCATTTTTAATCAAAAGTCTAAAATATCATCAAAATTGATACCAGGTTTTAATTTTTTTAAAAAAATTATATTTTCTGGATAAGAAACACTATTTATAGGAAACCTCTTTACTTTCTCTTCATTTTCATTACTGTCATTTAAAATGGCTTTATTTTAATGTATTCATTTCATAGAGAGCTTTCTTGGCCAAACACTCTTTTACAAAACAAGGAAAATGAAGGATTATCTTGCCTAACAAAGTCTTTGTGGTCAGGTTGTAGCAGCTGGTGGAGATACTCACTCCAGACTTATTTTATAATGCAGGTCCCCAGGCAGACAATCTGGTTAAAAGAAAAAACATTCTAAAATGACCAGTCTTTGTAGCTATTATGGTATCTTCCCACCTTAAAAAGAATAAGATTGAGCTCTGATTTTAGTCCAAGTTATAGTTCAGATGGAATAGGTGTAATTCTCATAATCCCCTCAGAACATACACACACACACACACACACACACACACAAATTGTAAGTAGATTGCAACTATGAGCAGAGCAAAACTCAGACTTTATGGGACAACCTGAATGTGCATACCTTGTGGCTATATCGGTAAATGATGCTGCTATATAACTGAAAAGCAGGTCATTCTTCTTCCAAAAAAATTTCCAATGTAAGAGGAGATGTCAATAAATTTTGAAAGGGAAATACAGGAGGGAACAAAGAGGCAAGTTTCTAGTACTTTATAAGAAAGAAGTGGTAAAATCTATCTGGAAGTGGCATAAATACGATGTCATCTGCTTTATTTGTCAACAGTATTTATTCTTTCCCTGAAGTCCTTGTCCTTATGCTTGCTGTTTCAATTTTAATTTAGACTCCTTCATATCTCCTCAAAGTATACTTTCATCCAAAGATCAAAGTTAATTTTCATTATTAACTCTTCTTATTTAATCAGCATGTGTAGGACGGTGCCAGAAATATGTACTGGTTAGCATTCCCAGCGAATTTTAATTTTGTAGCAGGTCTTCATAATTACATGGGTTAGGAATAGGATTCCTTTATCATGTCCTGTTTTTTGTTTGTTTGTTTTTTCTATCCCATGCCACGTTAAAAGCCCACACCCTCAAGCCAGCCTATGCCAGGATCATCCCCACTGTGGGCATCTATGGAACTCTCTGGGCACCAGTAAAGATTAGGTGAATAGGCACAAAGCTATTGGAAAGGTCAATTCATATTCATTACATATTTTTGTTCAAGTTCTGTCTTTGGTTGATGTTCAAGAATAGAAGAATAAACAAAACAAAAAAGCTAGGGAAAAAAAGGTATCTTACTATTTTCAACTTTTTCAAGAATAAGTTGTTTTGCTTTACTCTGGGTAGTTTGAAAATATGTCATTTTTGAGATTGATCCAATGCTAGGATAAAGAATATGTTCTGAAAATCTTTTTTAGAAAGATTTATAATATTAACCTCAGGCTATTTTAAGTCCCCGTCGATCTTTATGAAAACGGCCAAGAGATCCATTTGTTTTCCGAACAGTAGAAAGTTTCTGTTACCTTTTGTCAACCATGACTGAACAAATGACTTTGGGTCAAAGTGATTCAGTTGTGAAGTGCCTGGGGTCCTGCCAGCCCCCAGGAATACAGACTCAAAAAGCAGTCACTTTGGACCTGAGCTGCCCATTGCAGCCAGGGGCTAAGTAGTGCGACTCAATTTTTCCTGGGTCTAAAACCATTAAAGACCATCTTAAACCCAGGATTAATAGGAACCAGTGCAGTGGCTACATGTCAACACATGACCAGCATGGTCGGTCAAAAACTGAATGTTCTGTCGAATGATTCAGTGTGCTTTTTCATTGTTTTTTTTTTTTTTCTTCTATGCAACCAATTAATTATGTGATGATTTCTATGAAACATTCATTTTCTTGATTGCTCTTTTTCCTCCTAAAGGTGCCAAAGATCTGTCTAAGTCATTAAATTGGGATGACAGACTCCCTGCTTAGCTCATGGGAAGTTAGAATATATTACCTATTATCCCAACTCTGTAATCTTGCTCGAACCAGAATCATTTATACTACCACTATTGCCAAAGAACTTCTCCTGCCAAGCCTTAACACCTGTCAGGGCATTTTCTTTCCTTGAACAAGCACAGTGAGCTTAAAAAAATATTAACGGGACACATTTATGTAATGAAAACCTATTTCTTCCTGTTGATTTTTCTACATCTTGCCTTTTTCATGCCTCCCTACTCCCACTCCACTGTGCATAGACACATACTCTTACACACATGCTCACACACACACACACACACACATGCCATTCTGTTTCCAGTCCAGCAACTAGTCACCAGGATTCTTTAGAAATCTGATGTTTCTTTATCTGCCTGGACTCTATCTTCATTTGACCCTTTTGTTAACATGTCAACATGTGCTGGCACCAATCCCACCTAATAAATGTCAATGGGTGAATTATTTTTCCAGGATATGATTGGTTTATTTACTATGTTAAATCAATTTTATATTAATACTAGACTTCAGCAAGTTCACAATCTTGTTCCAGCATTTGCCTTTGGGTGCCCTTGAGTGTATGTTTTCTCTGAGTGTGTTACCTTCAAATGTGTTGTCCATTTTCAATTGTTGGCTTCCATAGGGCAAGGAACTTGCCTCCTTATCTTGCTCAGCAGAGAATCATGCACATATCAGTACTTAACAAATTCTTTCTTCTGCTGCTACTGATGATGATTAATAGTGTTCTTCTCTAGCATTCTCTATGCCCTTACAAAATACATTAATTATTTCCACATGCACTCAGGGAGAAAAGCAGGTATCATTATTGACAGTTAAGGGATAGGGAAAATAAACTACTGTGTATTTAGGTGAGTTGCCCAAACCTTTGGAATAAATAAGCAACAAAAATCAAAGAAAAAGAACTTGGCTGTCTCCTTCTTCTTTTCCTTAGATTTCCAATTCAACTCAATTCAGTTTAACAATTTGATGTGTCTCTATGTATAGTATTTTGTTTGGGGCTGTGAAAGGAATGAGAAAATACGTTCTAATCTACTTAAAAAGAAAGAAAAAAGAAGATAAGATTCACAGATAAATAACAATTAGATAACAATTTATTTATATTAGGGTAGATTCAGGAAATACTACTATGTAAAATACAGTGCTAGAATATGAGGGATGCAAATAGGAATAAAATGTATTCTTTGTTTATAGGAATTCAAAATGAGACACAAATGGTAGAAAAACTGGTATATTTTCAGTCTGATAGGTCTTTCTGAGAGCTAAATAGGACACACAGAAGGTAACAGTAAACTCTGTTCAGTAAGAGACAGGTATCTGTAAAGGCCTTGGAGAGCAGGTGGCAATTTCAGATTCTGAGACACATTACTCTGGCAACAGAATACAGAATATATTGGAAAAAGAAGAGAAATGAAGACAAGTCCTTGAGAAGGGGTGTCAAATCTAGAGTGGGAAGACATGTTAAGAACTTACTGCAAAGTCTGGATGAGAATGAAGGCCTAAGTCACAGGAGTAGTAATAGGATTGTAGTAAAGGGAACGAATTGGACATATAAGTCAGAGGTAAATGAATGTGAAGAGGACAAAGAGAACCAAAAGCCATCAACGATTTCTTGCAGACAATAATTAATTGCCAGGTTAATTGTGCTGTATAAAAACAAGAAGAGGATAGAGTCGTTGGGGAAGGTTTCAGAATGAAGGTTTCAGAATTGATTTCGAATGATATATAAGGGCAGATGCATGGAAATTTTCATGATTTTTTCTCAGTATTTCTGCAGCACCATAACCAAAGTTAGCTGTTCTCCATCTTCACTGGACCATTGCCTTCTTATAACGTAAAGTGGCTTGCTGATTACCTTCAAGTTTAACTCAGTTCTTAAATGTATTTCCAAGGATTTCCATTTCTTGGTGACTTGAGTTTTTCATCTTTTCTTACTCAATACGTTTCTCAGTGTAATGATTAGACTTCTTTTGACCCCTTCCCAATATTGAAATACCTCCTGAAATTTGATATATTTTGTGAAGATTTTTACTAGTAACTGATAAAAAAAGTTTCTAATATTTCTCTGAATGTTTTATAGGGGTTAGGCACCATGCCACACTCTTTAACAATATTCACGTGCTATCCTCATGATAATTCATTGAGCTAGGTAATGTTAATATACCATTTGAAAGATGAGAAACTAAAAGGTCAGAAGACTAAGTAATTTTCCCAAGATCTCTTGGGTAGTATGTGACAGAAACTGAACTTTCAAACACTAGAACATGCTATCTTTCAGCAGCTCCACAGTCTAAATAGAACATTCCTTTTATCATGTCAATCAGTAAGGTTTCAGTTGCAATGACAATAACCATTTATTTTTAAGTTAAACATGAATCTTTAGTGGGAGGTTACAGTTATAGGAGTCCAATTTCACACAATGAATGGGACATTCAGTGTCCATTTTTTGAAATGGGCAATAACCAGAAAATTCTTAAAGGACAATAAGCAAGAACCATAACACACAAAAAGACAATTTGGACAGACAACTGTTTAACAACTGGAGCAGTTTGGTAAGGAAGCTTTAACTGAGGACTTTTCATACATGAATTGCCTCTAGGCATTCTATGATCTTTCCACGCATTTTCTCAAGATTTACATTCTCAGATAAGATGACTGAAACCTAGTCACTAATCTGTTCCTTCACTGAACTCCATATAAATAAAATTAATTTAATTATATTACACACAGTGGATGACAGATATTGTCCCAATAGAAAAACTGGGATGCTATGAGGGAAAGGGAATAGGCATTGCAAAGAAAAATTAATAAAGCCACCAAAAAAATTCCAGTAATTAAGCTTTCTTTCTGCACTTATACTTGCAATACAGAAAAGATTTTCCAAAATATTTATATTTAAAACCAGAAAGAACAATCAGAAAGCTAACAAACGATCTTTTTACTCAATTTCAAGACAAATTATTTATTTGTTTTTCTTGTATCCTTTACATTATTTTTCCACTGTTCATTTATTTTCTTAACTTAATTGATGACTATAGTTCACAATAGATGTATAAAAAATTTACAGTTTTTAATTTTGTTTACTGAACATCCCTTTTCATGTACTGGGTCATAAAAGACATCACAGCATATTTAAAATAATTAAAATCATACAGAGTGAGTTCTCACCACAATAAATTCAAACTAGAAATCAATAACAGGAAAATAATAAGAAAATCTCCAAATACTTGGAAATTAAATAACACACTTGTAAATAACTTGTGGGTCAAAAAGGAAGTCTTAAGTGAAATAAATTAATACATTTAATTGAATGAAAATGAAAATATGACATATTAGAACTTGGACAATGCAGCTAAAACACTACCAAGACAGAAATTTATAATACAGTAATTAATTTAGAAAGGAAGAGAGGTATCAAATTAATAATCTGAGTTACATTAATAATTTTTTAAAATAGTAAAGTAAATCTAAAGAAAATATAAGTAAAGAAATAATAAAGAGCACAAACCAATAAAATTAAAAACAGAAAAACAATAGAAAAAAATAAATGAAACAAAAAGCTGGTTCTTTGAAAAGATTAATAAACCTGGAAAACCTCTAGCAAGATTGGCAAAGAAAATAAGAACCAACACAGCTTCCAATATCAGGAATTAAGTAGTGTCAACACTATAGACCGTAAAGACAGAATAATAAGGAAATACTTTGCTATTCTTTTTTTTAATTTTAATTTATTATTTTTTCTAAATTGGTACATAATAAATGCATGTATTTATGGAGTACACTGTCATATTTGAGTATATGAGTAAAATGTGCAAAAATCAAATCAGGGTAATTAGCATCTTCATCACCTCAAGCATTCGTCATTTCTTTGTGTTAGAAACATTCAAAATCCTCTCTATAGTTATTTGATATTATACAATAAATTGTTAATTGTAGTCTCTAGTAAGGGAATACTTTGAACAAGAGTACACATAAATTTGACAATTTAGGTGAAATCGATCAATTCTATGAAAAGCTCAAACTACCAAAACTCATCTAGTACAAAACAAATAAATAGAATAATCTTATAACTATTAAAAAAGTTAAAATTATGGATAGAAAACTCTCAAAAAAAAAAATAATCCCAAAGCCCAAATTGTTTCACTAGAGAATTCTACCAAATGTTTAAAGAATAATTAACAGTAATTGTACACAATCACTTCCAGGAAAGAGAAAGGGCGGGGATGGGCTATCTTACAATTTTATAAAGGGGATATTATTCAGATACCAAAACAAGAAAAAGAAAATAAAAATAAGGAACTTACATATTAATTTCCCTAATGAGCATGGATGCAAAGATCCTCAATTAAATATCATTAAATTTAGTGCACTGATATAATACAACTAAATGGGGTTTATTTCAGGGATAAAAGGCTTGTTCAGTACTCAAATAAATCAAACAAGGCAATTCATTTTATTAATAGGTTAAATAAAATACATAATACATTACATGTATTAACAATATTCACGTGCTAGCCAGTGCAATAAGGCAATAAGGAAAGAAATACACAGATACACATGTATAGAAAAGGAAGAAATAAAGCTGGCCTTATTTGCAGCTGGCATGATGGTCTATATAGAATATCCCAAAGAATTGGAAAAAAAAAAAAAAAAAAACCTCTGGAG
>NW_007733720.1:100385-105497 GCF_000696425.1 Galeopterus variegatus | reverse complement strand
GGGAGGTTTCGGTGATGGGACATTATAATCAACTACATTGTATATTGACAAAATAAAAATTAAAAAAAAAGAAAACTAATTTAAATATTACAAAATCTATAATAAAAATGGGAAGTTCTTAAAAAAAAAAAAGAACTAAAATTGATTCCAAATAAATCACCCTTCTAAACTGTCAAAAAAAATAAATAAATAAAAATAAAAATCTGCCTAGTCAATTTTTTATAGTCCCTTGTTCTTTCTCACTTTTGAACTCATATCTGTAACTAAAAATAGAAATATTTGAAGTCCTTGGGGGGTCTAAATCAATTATTTGGTGTTTTTCCCCAACTTTCCTGTGGTAGCTTATTTTAGTGATTTCTGGTGATGAGCCAATATTTGTTTGCTCTTCATCTGTGAGAATCCTGGAGGCCTAGAGAATTTTTGCTAAAGAAAATTTATAGTTCTTCTTTCCAGAGTCTGAGCAGTCATAGCCTGGTGACTTTAACTTCCTTCCAGGCCCTTAGCTTACTGTAGAAATCCAAGGCTTAGCTCAGTCTCCTTGTGTTTGCTGGAGGGTTGTTTCCAGAGAGCAGTGTCAGTATGGCTGTTTCCTACTGGGCATCTGTCTTTCCTCTTGCTGCTCATCTTGCCCAGCTCTGTCTACAGCTTACATTTTGTTTGCTTGTTTATTTCTAACAAGTGCAGCGATGCATTAAAATTGTTTTATCGTTTTTGTAAGGATTTTTTTTTTGCAAGGGAGGGTTGCTTCTGAGTATCTAATCTACTAGATGGCCAGGTAGTATTTTTCATCAGTCATATTAATTAGTTCATTTTGAAAGTACTCAGTGTCCTGGGGACCAAAATAACACCAACACTACTTGTAGCAGTGGAAACTGTGACAAATTTTCTGAGAAACATAAACATCCCAGACTTTGAGTAATTCCACTTTAATAACTCTCTTGAGGAAATAATTTGAAATGCCTTCAAATATTTATGCTGAGATATTCACTTATGATATTTCATATAATAGAACAAAACTAGGCCTTCTGAGCTAGCTGTGTCTCACTCATATGCTGTCTTGGTCCTGATCACATGCATATGTAGCATTAAAATAAAATGAAAACAAACCCCACCTGAATCTATACTAAAAGCACTGTGGAGTAAAGCAGATCACTATTGAAGATTTCCAGTGAAGAGAGAGGAGGGAGATTACCCTTCATCTTCTAAAATGAAAACAAACCCCACCTGAATCTATACTAAAAGCACTGTGGAGTAAAGCAGATCACTACTGAAGATTTCCAGTGAAGAGAGAGGAGGGAGATTACCCTTCATCTTCTTAGCAACACTACCTTAAAGATCCATTAACGCATCTTTCCATTCCCCAAACTTTATTTCTGTAACTTACCAAACTTGCCCTGGTGTGACTCTGCCTCTCTGTCACCCCCTTTCTGCTTCCCTCAACCCTTATTCTCTTTCTCACTTCCTTCTCTGGCCACCTAGAATCTCTCTCTCCCACTCTCAGATTTCCTCTATTTTTTTCCCTATGTTCAACTAAAATCTTTACTTGTAAAGTCTATTTTTTTCTTTTTTATCTTCCATACTTTTTCAACATCCTCATAGTATAATATTTTAACTTAAAACCTAATTCATCCTTTAGCTTCATCTTAAAATAACCCTGAATTTTGTTGACATTGTGAAGTTTTCTTTTCCATCATATCTTTTAAATTATTTTGTGTATATAAATGTTAATTTTTAGCATGTAATTTTATATCCTGCTACCTAGCTGAATTCTTCTATTGTTTGATTTAGTTTTATCATTGATTCTCTAGGGTTTTCCAGGTATACTATCACAATCTTGTTATTTCTTTATCAATTCTTGTGCCTGTAATCAACTTTTCTTGTTAAATTGGTTACTACTTCCAGAACTATGTTAAATAATAGTGAACATTTCCTGACCTTAGTGGAAAACCTGTAATATTTCTGAATTAAGATGTTGGCTTTTAGATGGAGGTATATATATTTTTTATGTTAAGAAAGTATCCATACAAATCTTCTTTCTCAAGAGTTTTTATTAGTAATGTCTGTTGAATTTTGCTAATGGCTTGTTCAGCATCTATGCCAGCAATTGTTTGATTTTTCTTCTTAAATATATTAATAGGATGAACTATATTAATAGGTTTTCTGATACACCATCTTTAGTAAGTCCAGCTTTGTCATTGTGTATTACTCTGTTTGTTAACATTTATTTACCGTTTTTGCATTGCTATTCATTTCCCTGTGAAAACATCTAGGCCTGATTATGTTTTGTTTTCTCAGTAGAAATCAGTCTGCTTAAGCTTTTTATCTGTACTAGAATTGATTTTAGTAAATTATATTTTCTAAGAAATTATTCATTTTCTCTAGATTTCTAAATTTATCTGGATAGAGTTGTACAAAATCTCTTTTGAGTTTTTAACAGTTTTACTGAGGTATAATCTTAATACCATAAAATCCAACCACTGTAAGTATAAAACTTACTGATTTTTTGTAAATTTATAGATTTGTGCAACCATTACCACTATTGGGTATTAGAATATTTCCATTACCCCCAAAATTCTCTCATGCTTGGGTAGGCAGTTTTAAATTTCTCTTTTCCCTCTGAAATTTTGATAATTTTAGTCTATGAAATGAACTGACAGTAGAACAGAAGAAAAACCAAACAAAGTTCATTATGTGCATAGGATCTGGAGTCACATCCAAAGTATGAGACTCAAAGAAGGGCCAGGTGACTGAAGTTTTTATACCATAAAGAGATGGGGGCTTGGAACTCCTAGGGGGAGGTGGTGACAGGTTGTGAGAGAGTGAGGGGAAGAAGGCATAACCAGCAAAGGCTGTCCTTTTATACAGATGAATTCTCGTAGAATTCTTCTCTCTTTGCAGCTCTAAGGGAAGATGAGCCTGTAGTAAAAGTTTCTTTGTCAGACCTTTGAAAGTGTTAGACTTTTAGTCCCTTTTTTCCAGTAAGTTAATCTTTCCTAGATCCAGAGAAGGCAGATAAGTGGGCTTCAGAGATAGACTGTTTGCATTGACTATTTACTTTACTAATGTAGATTTCCTCACAGATGCAAATTTCCCCCACAAATCACAGCTTTTCAGAGTTATTCCTGTGTCTACAGCCCCTCTGAATGGCCATCTTGAGTTATGCCAAAGAACTGTATTTTGTGGTGGCATATTTTGGTTTTCCACACTTGTTTTCAAGTAATCCCTGCTCCACTCCCAATCTAGATAACCAGTAATCTGCCTATGTTTCTTTTTGCCTTTTCTGGACATTTCATATAAATGAAACCACACAAAAGGTAGCACCTTATTTCTGGTTTCTTCCACTTAATGTTTTTTAGATCCATCCATGTTGTTGTATATATCAGTAGTTCATTACTATAAATGAAACCACACAAAAGGTAGCACCTTATTTCTGGTTTCTTCCACTTAATGTTTTTTTAGATCCATCCATGTTGTTGTATATATCAGTAGTTCATTACTTTCTATTTTTTTTTTCCTTTTTGTCTTTTTTCGTGTCTGGCAACGGATCGCAACCCTCAGTGTCACGCCTGTACCGGACCGGGACCGGCAACGGGATCGCAACCCTCGGTGTTGCGCCCGCACCTCACTCAGCCAGTGAGCGGGAACTTGTCTGTATGTGGGATCCGAACCCTCGGCGGGAGCGCCGCCGCACTCCCAAGCGGCACACTGTAGCAGAGCGGCACACTGTAGCAGTGCGCCACCGGGCCGGCCCTCATTACTTTCTATTGATGAATAGTATTCCATTGTATGGATATACCACATTATGTTTATCCATTTACCAGTTGATGGACTTTTGGATTTATAGTTTTGGTTATTATCATGATGCTGCTGAACATTCTTGTACTTCTCTTTGTGTAGACATGTTTTCATTTTTCTTGGTTAGATTCCTAGGAGTGGAATTTGCTAGGTTGTATTAACTTTTTAAAGAACTGCCAAACTTTACTTCAAAATGGCTATACCATTTCATTCCCACCAGCAAAGTATAAGGTTTCCAGTTTCTCCATATTTTTTTCAACGTTTGGTATTATCTGTCTTTTTAATCATAGCCATTGTAAATGCTTTTGTGTTTTCAATTTACATTTCTCCAGGACTAATGATGTTGAACATCTTTCCGTGTGCTGTTGGCCGTTTATATATCTTCTTTGTTGACAAATCTGTTCATATCTATTGCCTGTTTTTTAATTGGGTTGTTTATCTTATTAAGTTGTAAGAGTTCTACATATATTTTTGATGCAAGTCCTTTTTCAGATACATGACATGTAATATTTTGTCTCAGTCTTTTCATTTTCTTAATTTTGCCTCTGGTAGCACAAAATTTAAAAGTTTTTATGGAGTCCATTTTATCTTTTTTTTTTTCTTGTATAGATTGTTCTTCTGGTGTCATGTCTAAGAAATCTTTGCCTAACCAAAGGTCACAAAGATTTTCTCTTGTGTTTTCATATAGAAATTTATCATTTTAACTCATATTTAGGACTATGATTTATTTTGAATTAATTATTGTGTATGGTGTAAGGTAAATTTTTTTTTTCCATATGTGGATATCCAGTTGTTCCAGCCATTTGTTGAAAATACTTTTCTGTTTCCCAATGAATTTTCTTAGCATTTTGTTACGGTAAATTTTGAAATGAGGTAGTGTAAGACCCACAACTTTGTTCTTTTTCAAAATGGTTTAGGCTATTCTTTTTTTTTTTTTTCCTTTTTGTCTTTTTTCGTGACCGGCAATGGATCGCAACCCTCAGTGTTGCGCCCGTACCGGACCGGGACCAGCAACGGGATCGCAATCCTCGGTGTTGCTCCAGCACCTCACTCAGCCAGTGAGTGGCCGGTCTGTATGTGGGATCCGAACCCTCGGCGGGAGTGCTACCGCGCTTCCCAAGTGGCGCACTGTAGCAGTGCGCCACCGGGCTGGCCCTACCTGTAATATTTTTAAGAAAATAGAATTCTACCAACAAAGACCTTGACAATATACTTGGTTAATTATGCCCAGAATTTTTTCCAATTAAAATGAGGCAGGGCCGGCCCCGTGGTGCACTCCGGAGAGTGCAGCGCTGGGAGCGCAGTGCTGCTCCCGCC
>NW_007733720.1:98305-99871 GCF_000696425.1 Galeopterus variegatus | reverse complement strand
TTTTTTTTTTCCTGTTTGTTGGATTGCATAATCTCTGTCAGTCTTTCTTCAAATTAGCTAATACTTTCTTTTGCTAGTTCAAATCTATTCTTGTGCCCTTGTGGTAAATTTTTCATTTCAGTTATGGTAATTTTCAACTCCAGACTTTGCATTTGGTTCTTTTTTATAATTTCTGTCTCTCTACTGACATTTTCTATTTGATACAATATTTTTATTATATCTTCCTTTACTTCTTTAATCATAGTTTCCTTTAGTTCTTTAAATATATTTGTATGGGCTACTCTGAGGGCTTTGTTTGTTGAATCTGACATTTGGTCACTCTCACATGCAGTTTATGTTGGCTGCCTTCTTGCTGCTGTATGAGTCATACTTTCCTGTTTCTTTGTTTGCCTCCTAATTTTTTGTTGGGAACTGAACATTTTAGATAACATATTTTAGTAACTTCAGGTACTGGTCACCTCCTCTGGGGCCTGTTATCATTTACTTGCCTTTCTAGCAACAGGGTGGATTATTCTAATGGAGTCTATTCTTCACTCTCCTCCTTCTCCACCTCCAGTGTTGGAACCCCTTATGGGATGCAGGCTTGGGTGTGCTCACAGTCACCCTGGGATGACAGTAGTTTAGCAGAGCTTTCTTTGACAGTCTCTTTCATTGACCACAGCCAGCTGTTAAGCTCCCCTCATTTCCAGCTTATTGCTGTATTAATTTCAACAATGCCCTGGAGCATAAATTGTTCCACAGACTGAACCAATCAAATTTGAATGCCTTTGAAGGACTAGTTCCCAAGGTCAGTGTTTGAATTTTGTTCTGATCTCAGCTGGCTTCTCCCCTGGTTCTTTCAGGCAAACTAGCTGGCTTATAGTTTAGCCTCCATGTCCAATGAAAATAACAGTCTCTACCAATTGCCTTTCAACATAACCTCCATCCTTAGGCTCGAACTTCTTCACCTTCTGTTGCAAATGGAGTCAGTTCCTCTGGGAAGAGATTAGGAGCTGTTTTATGGTCCCCCCCACCCCCCAGGAAAATCTCTGGGTCAGTGTCTTAGCTGGGAATAAGGACAATGGCATGCTTCTGTGACATTCTTGCTCTAGGAGCTAAGTGCTAGGTGAGAAAGAAAGAGTGATGGTAGACTTAGGTCTTCTTGGCTTGTCTCTTACTTCATCAAACAACTGCCACTTTACAAGCAGAGTTGAGTAATCAGGGCCCCAGTATTTGCAGCACACCACACCCAACTCAGAGTCTTGATCCCATGAGTGGGGTCTAGGTGGGAGGTGGGAGATAGGAGCCTCCACCTCTTGACTGCATTCACCCAGTGCTAAGCCTCAGCAACAGGTAACTGGGGACAGGAGGTGAAATGCTGGTATCCTGCCCCTCCTGGGAAGATAGCCCTTGACTCAGAGCCGGGGGGAGAGGGAGCCTTGTGTTCTTGGCTGCACCCGGCTGGAGTGGAATTTCCATCTTGCTGAGTTGCGAGGGGAGAGGAAGGGAGTGGTTCTCAGTTCAAATACCACAGACTCTCACTGTTCTTCCTGAATTCTAGTAGATTTTCTTGAGAAAATGTTTCTT
>NW_007733720.1:87731-97507 GCF_000696425.1 Galeopterus variegatus | reverse complement strand
TACCACAGACTCTCACTGTTCTTCCTGAATTCTAGTAGATTTTCTTGAGAAAATGTTTCTTTGTTTGCTGCATGTCCTTGGGACCATTTCCAGAGACTTTAAATGCTGGGTTATTTTTAAAAAAAAACAATTTTTACCAGTTATGCTGGGGTGCAGGTCCATGGAGTTTCTCTCTCCGCTGCGTTTGCTGCATGTCCTTGGGACCATTTCCAGAGACTTTAAATGCTGGGTTATTTTTTTAAAAAAAACAATTTTTACCAGTTATGCTGGGGTGCAGGTCCATGGAGTTTCTCTCTCCGCTGGAATCCCCTTTCATTTTTATTGATAAAGGTGTTTAAGGGCTATGATTCCTCCTCTGTTCATTGCTATTTAATTATCCCATGGACTGTGAAATGTTTTCTTTATCATTATTTTTCAGAGAGTCTATTCCCCTTTGAACCATGAGTTATTTAATAGGTTTTGTGTGTGCCTTAGTATAATCAGTTTTTTGAATTTCCAATATGTGCTTGAGAAGGTTTTTTTCTATGTCAGGGTTTGTATATACTCAAAGTAACTACCGTTATGGATTATGCTGTATAGATCTTTTATATATTATCTTTTTTCCTCTTGGCCTGTTTTTTTACTGAGAGTGGTATATTAAAGTCTCCAATTATTAATTTGTTTCTATTTCTCCTTGCATCTCTGTCATTTGTCTTACATAGGTGATAGCTTAATTATTTCATGCATAGATACTCATAACTGTTATATCTTCATTGTAAAGTGTGGCTAAATCCTGCCCAATTAGTAATAATTTCACATAATCTTCTAATCAATTTAGTTGTTCATTAAAAACTGTGTTAATACAGTATAAAAACATTGAAACAAATTTGATTTGTCCTACACCCTACTCTCATTTCCTCAAAAAGAAAAAAAACCTTTCTGTTTTTATTTGCATTCAATAGTTGCAAAAGATCTACCTGTAGATTCATTGGAAAGAGAAGATTTTGAGAAGGAATTCTCATTTCTGAACAACCTCATAAGTCCTGGTTCTTCAAGTACAAGTACAAGAGAATTTACCCAAGAATGCCAGACTGACTTTGGGAGGCCCAGGGCCAGTCTCACGTCCCAGGGGCCTTCTGTGGGGTCCGAGCCTCTTGCTCATTCCTCTCGATTCCTTCCTTCAAGACTCTTTGACATCGGCCTTCATGCTGCTGGAGCTTTTAACAGTAAGTGTCTATGAAACATTTGGAGACACGTGTCTTATTTTACCTTTGTGAAGCAAAACTATGTGCTTGCTTTCAACAAGGAAATTGATTTTAACTTCAGTACTACTAGATAAAATCAGCAGTCACACCAATCAACTGGAAAAATATCAAATAGAATCACCACTGGAATCTGTCAACAAGCCTGAAACAAGGGTTGCTTCCCTTCCACCTCCACCAAACCCCACATTTTCTTCATTGGCTTTTTCAGGTGGCTGGTTTAAAACATCTCACCTGCTAAGTTAGTTTACCTTGGGCAGGTGATACTGTTTCTTCCATCAAGCAAAACTTGGTGTGTCCTCTTCCTGTGGGTTCAAAGTTGACAAGAGAAAAAGGAACAGTTCTGGAGTCTAGTTCCATTCCTGCTGGAATGGAGGACTGTGGGAGAAAGCTGGGGGCAGAGGTTTTCCTGAAGAAACCTGTTTTGTTAACATCAAAAGCTCCTACTCACCTGCTCTTCCACCATCCTGTGTGCAACTCTGCACATCTGGGAGTCATTTTGCTCCCTACATCCATTTTGCTTACCAGGTCCTGTCAATTCTGTTTCTGAAATGTATTTCAATTTCCCATTCCTCCTCTCTGCCTCCACTACCAGAGCCATTTAGATCCCCATTTGGTTTCCTGGGTTGCTGCAAGAGAGCTCCTAACAGGTCTCCAACCCCCAGTTCATACTCCACACTTCCTCCAGAGTTCTCTCTCCAAGAAGCAGATTCTGATGTCAGCACCCTGCTTATATTTTTAAAAAACGAAGCACCCTCGATTCCAGAATAAAACCTGCCTGTGCCTGCATTTCCACCCTTACCTACTACTACCTTACTTAAAAATACTTACCATTCTCTGTTACCACATTGAGTACTTCCAGGTCCCTCAGGCATTTTGCTTGTGTTGCTTCTTTCACTTATGATGGTCAGTAATGGAGCTTGGACTTGAGCCTGAGAATTAGATTTCCAATCCAGTGGTTTCTCCAGGACTGCCAATCCTCAAAGCCTCCCTTAGTACTGCCAAATGGAAGTGGTTTCTTCCTCCTCTGGCCTCCCATAGTGCTTTATCTGTTTCCATGGCTACAATCATAGTTTATCTTGCTTTATATATCCCTGTCTCTCATCCCTTAGTAGATTTTAATCTCAGACAAAAGCCCTCATGGCACTTAGCAGTGTCCTAATGCACTGCACTTTGTATTAAGATTCTTATGTTCATATTTTATCTACTAGCATCACAAAGGCATGATCTGTGGGTTGACTCATCTTTGTGCTTTCCATGACAGCAGCATACAGTTAGCTCAATACATGAAATGAACACAGTAAGACTTTGTTGAACAGCCTAAAAGAAAGAATGGGCAGTATTATTTGACAAAGGGGCACTCTATCCAGGATAATTCAGGAATCGTGCCATAGTAAAATTTTAGAAAATGCTTATTCTTGCATGATGCCATGCAATCATGTACCAGTAGTTATAAAGATTTACAACCCGATTCATTCTCCACTGTGAACTCCTTCTCTTTGACTTGCCACATTTCTAGCAGCACTGGATTTTTCTCTTAGTTTCTGACAACACAGTACCAACAATATTTTTTCATCTCTCAAAATATTTGATCTGGGTACCAGCCAGCTGCCAAAAAAACCAAACAAGCAAAACACATTTGATCTGGTCCCTGCCTACAGGTGGGCAGGGTATTCCCATTTAATAGCTGAAGCAGTTGAAATCCAGTGTTTGAATGACTCGCTCTAGATCATCAGGCAGTTTAAACAGTTAAGAGGGGACCAAAATTTGATTTCTTGCCTCCGAGTACAGGACTCTTTACTTTACCAGTCTTTCTTTTATGTCCACTTCTTTTTTTCCTGTGTTGTAGACCAGGACAGTGAGCTGCACTGAGAGTTAAAGATCTGTGTTCTAAGAACCCCATCCTACTTGGGCCTCAAATGATCTCTTCTGTGAAAGGAAGAGATTAAGCAGGATAATCCAAGTTCCTTTCCAGTGCTGTTTTAATTATAGCATAAACAGCTTTTCATATTGTAGCAAACATTTCTCTGTGTTCCCAGATATTCATAATGACACTTTTTAATTACGTAATATTTTGTCACTTTATACACCATACCCTACTTAATACTGTCCTATAAATAGCTAGGAGAGGGATTAACAACTCTAAGGGTATAAACATTTTTATAGGTTTTAATGTTCTAATTCTCAGGCCTATTCCTTTTCTCCTTGACTGGTTAGAACTTCTCTTTCTATACTTTCGCCATTTGCAATTGTTCAAAAAAACCTATATATTTATTTCAAAACGACTTTGAAAAATTTAAGGAAGTCTAATTTAACTCTAGCTGGGACTCAATTTAGATGAATGAATAAAGTACATAATTGGAAACAAATGTTAAGTGTTTTATACCTCTTATAATGTAGGATCTTACCCTGGTACGAAGACTAGGACTTAGATGTCTTTACCTTTTCTTGTTTTTCTGATGCTACTTCCTACTTGACTTGATTAATAATGGTTAATTCTTACTTCCCTCCCCCCAGGCTGGGCCTCCCAAGAGGGATTAAAACTTCCTCTTTCACACATTGACAACCAGCCAGTGCCTTCAGAGTCCAAAGAAATTAACAAGATCTAAGTTCCTTATATTCTTTGCCATTGCATTAAGAATCACTTGAATTCAGATAAATTTAGAAAAGAATCAGTTTATAGTTTTTGCCTCATATTGTCCAGAAAAATATATATATATTTTTTTCCTTTTTGTCTTTTTTCGTATCCGGCAACGGATCGCAACCCTCAGTGTCGCACCCGTACCGGACCGGGACCGGCAACGGGATCGCAACCCTCGGTGCTGCGCCCGCACCTCGCTCAGCCAGTGAGCGGGAACCGGTCTGTATGTGGGATCCGAACCCTCGGCTGCTAGCACTCCCAAGCGGCGCACTGTAGCAGTGCGCCACCGGGCCGGCCCCAGAAAAATATTTTGTTAATGAGTTATTATTAAAGTGAAAGCTATACCTGGCTGTTGCTTACCATGGAAAGTACTGAATAGAAATTAGGAACTTGTCATAGTATACTGTATTCTGTACTGTAATCTTTTATATTTTGTGTTAATGTTTATTGATAATGGATATACCACTCAGGATAGAAGATGCTTTTTGATTACAGGATGCCTATTGACAAAAGAATGCAGTCAGACACTTAAGATGGTTATTGTCAGTTCAGTAGTGTTAAGTATGTTCACATTACTGTGAAACAGATCTTCAGAAAATTTTCATCTTGTAAATCTGAAACTCTGTACCTATTAAACAACCCTCCTTTCCTCCCTCTCCTTGACCCCTGGTAACACCATTCTACTTTCTGAGTTTGACTACTTCAGATACCTCATACAAGTGGAATAATGCAGTACAGTCATGTGTCCCTAAACAACAGGGATATGTTCTGAGAAAATGGGTCGTTAGGCAATTTAATCATGTACAAATATCATAGAGTGTACTTATGCAAACCTAGATGATATAGCCTACTCACATAGCTAGGCTATATGGTATAGCTGTTATAATCTTTGGGGAACGAGACACTGTTATGCAGTGCATTACTATTTATTTTGGAACTGGCTTATTTCATTTAGCATAACATTCTCAACGTTCATCCTGTAGCATGTGACAGGATTTCCTTCCTTTTTAAGGCTGAATAATATTCCATTGAATGAATATACCACATTTGGTTATCTGTTCATCCATGGGTCACATTTTAAAAGTAGCCTTATTGGTATATAATTTACTCCTTCCACTGACCCTCAATACTCTGATGTAAACAAGAGGCCTCTCTTCTTCCCCAATTATTTATCTATTTATAATCAGTATAGATTTGTATTTTTTTCAGTGGTTTAAAATCATTACTGTACTTAATCAATTTGGTGCTCAAATTGCTGATGTATTAGCCAGAGAGAGCCCTTTCATGCTGAATTCTGAATCCTTGTGATACCAATATTTTAAATTTTTGAAATAATTTCAGTCTTATAGGAAGGCTGCAAAAGTAATACAAAGTATGTTCTTCACTTAGGTTTCCCAAAATATTACCATGTTTGTTTTACATTCTCTCTCTAAATTTCTTCTGAACTGAAATAGTTTAAGCAGCAGACATAATGCTCCTTTATCATTAAATACTTGTGTCTATTTCCTACAACCAAGGACACTCTTTTGCATAATTAGAATGATCAAAATTAGGAAATTGTTATCATCATACTATTATCTAATATATAGACCTTATTCAAATTTTTCCAATTATTCCATAATGTCTTTTATAACAAAAGAGAAAAAATTTTTTAGTTTTTCCTCGTCCAGGATCCAATCCAGGATCACATATTGCATTTAGTTGTCACGTCTCTTTAGTCTCTTTTAATCTGGAACATTTCCTTTCTCTTTTTCTTTCATAACCTTGACTTTTCTGCAGTGTACACGTCACTTATTTTGTAGGATATTATCCCTTATGTTGGCTTTTTCTGATGTTTTCTCGTAACTAGATTTAGATTATGCATTTTGGCAGGATTAGCAGCACAGGAACGGTGTTATGTATGTTGGCTTTTTCTGATGTTTTCTCGTAACTAGATTTAGATTATGCATTTTGGCAGGATTAACACAGGAACGGTGTTATGCGTTCTTAGTAAATCATATCAGGAGGTGAATGATGTTTGTTTTGTCCTATTGCTGCTGATGTTAACTTTGATCAATTGGTTAAAGTGGTGTCTGCCAGGTTTCTCCATCGTAAAATCACTACTCTATTTTTCCCTTTGTAATTAATAAGTATCTTGTGGGAAATATTTTGAAACTGTGTAAATGGCTTGTTTTCTATCAAAGTTTTACCCACTAATTTGACATCTACTGATAATTCTTACATGAAACACTTATTACTATGGTTGTTGCCAAATGATTTTCTATTTTCTCATTGCCTCTACTTTTATGAGTTAGCATTCTACTGTATGGAAAAGCTCTCCCCTTCCCCCCCCATTTATTTACTTACTCGTTGATATTTATCAGTGTGGACTCTTGGAATCCTATTTTATTCTGCCAAATACTTTGAGGTAAGTCAATATGGGAATCCAGCAATTCGAAGCCAATTACAGGTTCACACTGGCAGATTCAGAATACAGCCCTCCCTCAGGGACTCAGACTACTTATGTTTTTCTTTTTTAAACCCAACTAAAATTGAGTTTGTGCCTAATCACTGATAATAGAGACTACAAAGTAAGTAAATCTCAGAAACATACACAAAACAGAGTTATTCTGAAAGGTGCTATTCACCTATAATCTTTGAGGCTGATTTTTGACTCAGACTACTTATGTTTTTCTTTTTTAAACCCAACTAAAATTGAGTTTGTGCCTAATCATTGATAATAGAGACTACAAAGTAAGTAAATCTCAGAAACATACACAAAACAGAGTTATTCTGAAGGTGCTATTCACCTATAATCTTTGAGGCTGATTTTTGGGAAAAATAGGGAAAAAGAGAAAGCTCTCAGCAAAATGCTACAATAAAGCTAAGCCTGAGAATTTTAATAAAAATTGAAATTCTTAACTTTAAAATTCATTCATTAAGTGCCCCACTTTATTAGCCATTAAGGAAGTGCAAATTAAAAAGTGCAATACTAATACCCACCTACCAGAGTGGCTAAAATGAAAAAAATAATTCCACATGTTGACAAGGTTGTAGAAGAGCTAGAATCTCATACATTGCTTGTAGGAGTGTAAATTGGTATTATTGTTTACTTAATTTACCATTACCAAAACTGTTTGGCAGTTTCTACTGAAATTGAACATACATACAAGTGTTCTTCAAAAAGTTCATGGAAAGATTTATATTATCTCTTAATTCTATTTTTCCATGAATTTTCTGCAGTACCCTTGTACACCTTATGATCAAGCAGTTTCACTCCTAAGTCGATATCCGACAGAAAGGCATCTATACGTTGAACAAAATATATGCAAAAGAATGCTATTGCAACACTGTTGCTAATTTACTCCAGTGCTCCCTGGGGATGGGGGAGACGGGGGTGAATAGTAACTGGAAGGTTCTCAGGAGGGGTACTTCTGGGGAGTGATCATGTTCTATTCCTTGATGCTGGTATTGTTTATGAAAATTAGTTAGGGCTGACCAGTTAGCTCAGTTGGTTAGAATGTGGTGTTATAATACCAAGGTCAAGGGTTCGGATCTTCATACAGACCAGCTGCCAAAGAAAAGTTATTTGGGCTCTTTTTCTCTATATGTATATTATGTAATTCATTTTCTATTATTTGCTATCCTATAAGAATCTCTAGAAGCAATACTAGTGTACACAAGGAGAACCCCATAAAAAATGTAATTTAGACCTTCATTTCCCATTGTGACTGATGAATATAAAACCACATTTGCATATGCTGTATAACTTTAACATACTTGTCAGAACTCCTCAGTGCTGCACAAGGGAGGTCAGGTATTACTGTAGTAACCACCTGTCCTAGCTGACACCTATTCCTCCAGCAAAGTTATTAACAGCCTCCTTGTTCATTGTAAAGTACCCTGATTTAATGATAAATTATATGGTTATTACTTAACAGAAGAGGAAACAAGAATCCCTGAGGTTAGACTTGCCTAATATTACTCATTAGTGGGTAGTATTGCTCAGGATTCAATGCCATAACTGGTGTGGGTATCACTGACACTACCTTAGGGTCCCCAGAAACAAAACTAGACACAAACTGACTGAAGCTTTTCACTCTGCCCTGATCCTTCGGGCTTAGGATCCCACAGCTCAAACCTCAGCCCTCTGGTTTGTGGAAGGTGTTAACCGTGATTGTTAAGAGGGTTGCTTTGACTCTTCAGAGTGGTACTGACTTCTAGCTTCTGCCCACTGTGACTCTGGCCTCATCTCCAGTTCTTAGATTGTCCTCTGGGTCTCAGCCCTGTTTTCTGGACCCTTTGTCCCTTAAGGGCCTAGTCTTCTGAGATGTGCCACTGTGCATTCTTTATCAGTCCTAGCCCTCAGCCTACATGTATATCCTTGAATATTTGCCATAGTTCACTATTGATACATAAAAATTTTCGGTCTCCACAGGGAAACGAGAAGGATTTGATTAAAAAGAAATTGTATCTGGGACAAAACTCTGTAAAATATTATTATATCAAAAAGTTTTTAAGTACACATGAAAAAGACAAAGGAAAAAACCATAAACCAAAATGACAACTATTGGGTGCGTTAATGTGGTGGATTAGGGGGATTTTTGTCCCCGTACGTCTAATATTTTTCTAATACTCATATTACTTTTATAATAAATATGAATAGATTTTAAGCACTGAGTTTACAAATATAATCTCTTACTTGGTAGGAACAAAGGTTACTTTTGATTTTAAACCTTATCTGAGAGCCTCCTATAAATTATCTTCAATGTCTCTAAGGTTACATATTATTGCCTGCCTTTTCACTTATAACTTGGGTCCTTTCTCGGAGCAGCATGCAATTACAGACTGTCCCTTACTTAACGATAGTTCAACTCCAATTTTTCAACTTTATGATGGTGTTAAAGTGATATGTGTCCAGTAGAAACCATACTTCGAATATCTGTTCGCTATTGTTTTTCACTTCAGTACAGTATTCAATAAATTACATGAGATATTTAACACTTTATTATAAGATAGGCTTTGTGTTAGATGATTTTTCCCAACTTTAAGCTAATGTAAGTGCTCTGAGCACATTTAAGGTCAACTAAGTTAGGCTAGGCTGTGATGTTCAGGAGGTTAGGTATATTAAGTGCATTTTTGACTAACAATAGTTTCAGCTTAAAATAGGTTTACCAGGACATAACCCCATTGTAATTCAAGGAGCGTGTGTGCTTAAATATAGGAGCCTCAGCAAAGTACAAAGTATCTGCACTAGCTTTTAAAAACTATTCTTAAGGGGATGTATATATAATTGAGATTTTATTATTGTCAGTTATCCTAATTCTTTTATTCAAAAGTATCTACTGCAAAATCATAAAAGTGGTACAAAAATGATTTCGAAAAGCTGAAACTATTTAATGTGTTTCTTTTCTTTTTTAATAGCTTCCAACAATGGTAACCAAGACATGTCAGCCTGGTTCAATCTATTTGCAGACTTGGATCCACTTTCAAACCCAGATGCTATTGGACACTCGGATGATGAACTTCTTAATGCTTGACTGAAGTTATGTCATTTGAACAGACTTGAGACATCAATTTTGCAACACACTGCCTTTGTGGAAAGGAGTTTATTATCGTAATCTGCACACCAAAGCATGGTGTTTGTGAATATACCACCTGTCAGCCAACTTTTAGACAGATGGTAAGGACCACATTTGAATAGATAAAGTAAATCTTTTTTTTTTTTTCCTTTTTTGTCTTTTTTCGTGTCCGGCAACGGATCGCAACCCTCAGTGTCGTGCCCATACCGGACCGGGACTGGCAACGGGATCGCAACCCTCGGTGTTGCTCCCACACCTCGCTCAGCCAGTGAGTGGGAACCGGTCTGTATGTGGGATCCGAACCCTTGGCAGGAGCGCCACCGCACTCCCAAG
>NW_007733720.1:32234-86731 GCF_000696425.1 Galeopterus variegatus | reverse complement strand
CTGATAATAGAGACTACAAAGTAAGTAAATCTCAGAAACATACACAAAACAGAGTTATTCTGAAAGGTGCTATTCACCTATAATCTTTGAGGCTGATTTTTGGGAAAAATAGGGAAAAAGAGAAAGCTCTCAGCAAAATGCTACAATAAAGCTAAGCCTGAGAATTTTAATAAAAATTGAAATTCTTAACTTTAAAATTCATTCATTAAGTGCCCCACTTTATTAGCCATTAAGGAAGTGCAAATTAAAAAGTGCAATACTAATACCCACCTACCAGAGTGGCTAAAATGAAAAAAATAATTCCACATGTTGACAAGGTTGTAGAAGAGCTAGAATCTCATACATTGCTTGTAGGAGTGTAAATTGGTATTATTGTTTACTTAATTTACCATTACCAAAACTGTTTGGCAGTTTCTACTGAAATTGAACATACATACAAGTGTTCTTCAAAAAGTTCATGGAAAGATTTATATTATCTCTTAATTCTATTTTTCCATGAATTTTCTGCAGTACCCTTGTACACCTTATGATCAAGCAGTTTCACTCCTAAGTCGATATCCGACAGAAAGGCATCTATACGTTGAACAAAATATATGCAAAAGAATGCTATTGCAACACTGTTGCTAATTTACTCCAGTGCTCCCTGGGGATGGGGGAGACGGGGGTGA
This sequence comes from Galeopterus variegatus, assembly GCF_000696425.1. NCBI lineage: Eukaryota > Metazoa > Chordata > Mammalia > Dermoptera > Cynocephalidae > Galeopterus > Galeopterus variegatus. The sequence continues at coordinate 86,063 of NW_007733720.1, read as the reverse complement.
ATAGTAACTGGAAGGTTCTCAGGAGGGGTACTTCTGGGGAGTGATCATGTTCTATTCCTTGATGCTGGTATTGTTTATGAAAATTAGTTAGGGCTGACCAGTTAGCTCAGTTGGTTAGAATGTGGTGTTATAATACCAAGGTCAAGGGTTCGGATCTTCATACAGACCAGCTGCCAAAGAAAAGTTATTTGGGCTCTTTTTCTCTATATGTATATTATGTAATTCATTTTCTATTATTTGCTATCCTATAAGAATCTCTAGAAGCAATACTAGTGTACACAAGGAGAACCCCATAAAAAATGTAATTTAGACCTTCATTTCCCATTGTGACTGATGAATATAAAACCACATTTGCATATGCTGTATAACTTTAACATACTTGTCAGAACTCCTCAGTGCTGCACAAGGGAGGTCAGGTATTACTGTAGTAACCACCTGTCCTAGCTGACACCTATTCCTCCAGCAAAGTTATTAACAGCCTCCTTGTTCATTGTAAAGTACCCTGATTTAATGATAAATTATATGGTTATTACTTAACAGAAGAGGAAACAAGAATCCCTGAGGTTAGACTTGCCTAATATTACTCATTAGTGGGTAGTATTGCTCAGGATTCAATGCCATAACTGGTGTGGGTATCACTGACACTACCTTAGGGTCCCCAGAAACAAAACTAGACACAAACTGACTGAAGCTTTTCACTCTGCCCTGATCCTTCGGGCTTAGGATCCCACAGCTCAAACCTCAGCCCTCTGGTTTGTGGAAGGTGTTAACCGTGATTGTTAAGAGGGTTGCTTTGACTCTTCAGAGTGGTACTGACTTCTAGCTTCTGCCCACTGTGACTCTGGCCTCATCTCCAGTTCTTAGATTGTCCTCTGGGTCTCAGCCCTGTTTTCTGGACCCTTTGTCCCTTAAGGGCCTAGTCTTCTGAGATGTGCCACTGTGCATTCTTTATCAGTCCTAGCCCTCAGCCTACATGTATATCCTTGAATATTTGCCATAGTTCACTATTGATACATAAAAATTTTCGGTCTCCACAGGGAAACGAGAAGGATTTGATTAAAAAGAAATTGTATCTGGGACAAAACTCTGTAAAATATTATTATATCAAAAAGTTTTTAAGTACACATGAAAAAGACAAAGGAAAAAACCATAAACCAAAATGACAACTATTGGGTGCGTTAATGTGGTGGATTAGGGGGATTTTTGTCCCCGTACGTCTAATATTTTTCTAATACTCATATTACTTTTATAATAAATATGAATAGATTTTAAGCACTGAGTTTACAAATATAATCTCTTACTTGGTAGGAACAAAGGTTACTTTTGATTTTAAACCTTATCTGAGAGCCTCCTATAAATTATCTTCAATGTCTCTAAGGTTACATATTATTGCCTGCCTTTTCACTTATAACTTGGGTCCTTTCTCGGAGCAGCATGCAATTACAGACTGTCCCTTACTTAACGATAGTTCAACTCCAATTTTTCAACTTTATGATGGTGTTAAAGTGATATGTGTCCAGTAGAAACCATACTTCGAATATCTGTTCGCTATTGTTTTTCACTTCAGTACAGTATTCAATAAATTACATGAGATATTTAACACTTTATTATAAGATAGGCTTTGTGTTAGATGATTTTTCCCAACTTTAAGCTAATGTAAGTGCTCTGAGCACATTTAAGGTCAACTAAGTTAGGCTAGGCTGTGATGTTCAGGAGGTTAGGTATATTAAGTGCATTTTTGACTAACAATAGTTTCAGCTTAAAATAGGTTTACCAGGACATAACCCCATTGTAATTCAAGGAGCGTGTGTGCTTAAATATAGGAGCCTCAGCAAAGTACAAAGTATCTGCACTAGCTTTTAAAAACTATTCTTAAGGGGATGTATATATAATTGAGATTTTATTATTGTCAGTTATCCTAATTCTTTTATTCAAAAGTATCTACTGCAAAATCATAAAAGTGGTACAAAAATGATTTCGAAAAGCTGAAACTATTTAATGTGTTTCTTTTCTTTTTTAATAGCTTCCAACAATGGTAACCAAGACATGTCAGCCTGGTTCAATCTATTTGCAGACTTGGATCCACTTTCAAACCCAGATGCTATTGGACACTCGGATGATGAACTTCTTAATGCTTGACTGAAGTTATGTCATTTGAACAGACTTGAGACATCAATTTTGCAACACACTGCCTTTGTGGAAAGGAGTTTATTATCGTAATCTGCACACCAAAGCATGGTGTTTGTGAATATACCACCTGTCAGCCAACTTTTAGACAGATGGTAAGGACCACATTTGAATAGATAAAGTAAATCTTTTTTTTTTTTTCCTTTTTTGTCTTTTTTCGTGTCCGGCAACGGATCGCAACCCTCAGTGTCGTGCCCATACCGGACCGGGACTGGCAACGGGATCGCAACCCTCGGTGTTGCTCCCACACCTCGCTCAGCCAGTGAGCGGGAACCGGTCTGTATGTGGGATCCGAACCCTCGGCGGGAGCGCCACCGCGCTCCCAAGTGGCGCACTGTAGCAGTGCGCCACCGGGCCGGCCCTAAAGTACATCTTTAATATCTTGGATTTGTAGCTGTTGATACAATGTGGAAAATATTAGAAACTGAGTCTGCAATATTTAGATACCAAAATTTATGTCAAAATAACATCTAGAAATAATTGTGTCAATAAGGAGTTAGGCTTATTCTACAGAAAGCCTTGTATGTTTAAGTTCCTTTGCTGGCTGTAAGAATTCTATATGTGGATAAAGGACAGCATGTAAATTGGGTTGTAGTTTGGGGTTGGTTAGTTTTTAAATCAAAAAGTGGCAGAGGGGATTCTCTGTTGTGGAAAATAGCACTAGAGCCAGACCAGCTCTGTCTTTGGTCAGAAATGTAGAATAAGATTTGAGAACAGAATTTGTTTAAGGAAATCAGAGAACCTTGGTACTTATTTTTCTCTATTTGGAGGCTAAAATGTAATATTATCTTTCATTATACAAAATCACGAACACCTTCAATTCCATGGGGGAAGTAGCAGGATGATTAATTTGCTAAGCTCATTCTCTGTTGAAATGGAAAAAATTATCTTCCCATCTCATAAACCACAAGAATGCCCAGTAATATTTAAGACATTGTGCAAGTGACTTCAGACCTGGTTTTTCACACACTACTACAGTAATATGTAGTATTCATATTTTCCTGAAAAAAAAAATGAGAGAATATCCCCTAAGAACTGGTGATAGTAATCCTAAAATTACTAGAAACTTCTATTTGAATGCAGGAGACAGTTCTAAACGCCTAAGCCGTATACAGATTTGCATATTTAACCCATATTTCTTGACATGATTTAACCCCAAATATTTTCTGGCAGAGATACAAAAAGCTCTACATGATCAATAAAGGCATGTCTTATTTTTTTACACTTTTCCCTTTCTATGGTGACATCATCTGAGGCTCTATTTCATTACTAAGCAAAAGCTGTTACCCTTAGAGGGTTCAGAACCTAAGTATTAGAGGGAAGACTATTTAATGGAAGTTACTGTGAGCTGATGAAAACATAGCTACTGCACATACACATCACTCATTCAATGTCCTGTCCTTTCTTCTAGCCCACCTTTAGCTTTGAGGCAGTTTTCCAAGTGTTTTTTGTCATCCAGCCCATTGTAGTTCCATAAGAAAACATTTTAACTGAGTTGTTCACAGTAGTTTCCATGTGCTCTTAGTTCTAAACAAGTTTACTTAGAAGATAACCTTGTAATGTCCAAGTCATTGTATATAGGAAACATTTTTAGAAATGGACCAGGGGCCGGCCCAGTGGCGCACTGGAGAGTGCGCCGCTTGGGAGAGCAGTGGCGCTCCCGCCGAGGGTTTGGATCCCATGTGGAGACCTGTTCCTGCTCACTGGCTGAACGCGGTGCGGGTGCAACACCGAGGGTTGCAATCCTGTTGCCGGTCCCCGGTATGGGCGTGACACCGAGGGTTGCAATCCCGTTACAGGTCAGTAAAAAAGACAAAAAAAGGAAAAAAAAAAAAAAAAAAAAAGAAATGGACCAGAGTAGGCAAAATGTAGTCCACCTCCCATCCACAGCAGTCTGGCCTAACTACGATATTAACTGCCCACAAGCTCTTCAGAAAACCACTACTGTGATCAGGTACTGCACTGGCTGGACAGACCTTATGTGAGGGCCAGAAACATGGACTCAGGAAAAGGTTATGAAGTCTTTCCTTAAAATCTTTCACAATATCCTATTTCTTTATTTGGTTTTTATGAGCTGTTATCTCCTCAGAAGCATTTTTTAACTCTTCCTTTTTATTCAGTGGAATTTCCCAGAATGCAGTATGTCATTGTTTTGCCAATATTCAGTCACCAAGGTTATGATTACGAATCAAAATCTAAATTCTATACCCATGGTGACTCTGGTGCTCTCAACTTTTGAGTGCTTCAAAATGCAAATTTTATGTCTTGAGTTTGTTCCATTTTTTTTTTTTTTTTTGTAATGGTAGCCTTACTCTAATTCATTAGTATATCTCCTTCACATGCATGCAAAACAGTTCCTAGTATCTTGTATAAACAAAGATACTTAAATGAGTAGTAAATCCAGTAGTCTCTCTAAGAAAGAAGCCTGAATCCCAGACTATGAGCATGAAGGGATGACATCCTCAATCTTCTAAGAGCAAAGGCTCCCCCCCAAATTGAAACATATGAGGAATTTTTATTATTCATTTCTTAGTTTCTCTAACACTTCCTCTCTCAATAGAGTATGGTGTTTCCTATTTAACCCAGAAGCAAATTAACTGCCTTAGCAAGTCTAGTTGTTATAACTTCACCAAGTCTAAGCAACTCCATTTTTGAACAGCATATTAATAACTTTGTTATGAAAATGAAGGTAACCATTCATATTTTCTCAAAATTAGTTAAAGCTCAATGATTAATAATTTAGTCATCAGAAAAAGAAATTTTGCTATCTTAAGCCAAAATTGGTAATGTGGGGAACCAACCACACATTCAGTAAGTGGTGAAAAAGGACATAACAGGTGACCCGCTGCTATTTGTCTCAATCTACATCATCCATTCATTAAGAAGTAAATTAATTATACTAAACCAAGGGTAGGCTGAGAACAGCTTTCGAAATTGATACCTTTTATATTAAATGTGAGAAAAACCTATCTTCTACTTGTTTTATACTGGATAAGAATGCATTTAAGCTTAGAAAAGCCCTAGAAGAACTAAAAGTTGCCTACTCTATCTACAGCCATTTTATGGAAGAGGCAGAAATACCAGGGCATAATAAGATCAGATTGGTGTTAACTCTGTAATTTTGGAAATCTTTTTAATTGTAGAACATAGCTCTGATATGATTAGAAACAAACTGTATTTCAACAAAATAGGTTTCAGTATTTGCACACTGAGAAGGAAAATGTTTGTATTTCACCTGTGGATATTTATTTCATATCGCTGTCTTTATAGACCACCTAGAAATGTAGAGGTCTTACAGCACTGGAACAATGGAAGTTCAAATGTGCTCTATTTTTCTGAGCGTCTTTAAATAAAGATCGGAAGATGGCATAAAAGAAATTTGTTTCACAAAGTGTTCAATACAAAGCCAGTTATTTTGTAGTAGGAAAGTAGATTGAATTGATAAAGACACCTCAGAATGAAAATAAAACTAGGGCAATTAATATCCTTGTGAGACTCATTCTTTCTAACTTACTTCATACAGAAAGGGACTATGTAAGATATGGGAAATAACAGAATGTGTTTTCTTTGTATAAATACTTTCAGTAAACAAACTATCAAATATCAAAAGTTTGAGCGTAGAAGCAGTAACCAATGAAATATAAGCCATAGTATTTACCTGATTTATTGAAGGCAGGAGAACCAAAAATTGATCCAGTTATTTCTATCTTCCATAGTGCTGGCTGTTTTTTTTTTTTTTCCTTTTTGTCTTTTTTTGTGACCGGCAACAGGATCGCCACCCTCAGTGTCGCGTCCGTACCGCGCTCAACCAGTGAGTGGACCGGTCTCTATATGGGATCCGAACCCTCGGTGGGAGCGTCGCCGTACTCCAAAGCTACCGCGCTCAACCAGTGAGTGGACCGGTCTCTATATGGGATCCGAACCCTCGGTGGGAGCGTCGCTGTACTCCAAAGTGCTGCACTCTACTGAGTGCGCCACCGGGCCGGCCCCATAGTGCTGGCTGTTTAAGGTAAAGTACCTTGAGAAATAAAGCAGCCCCGGAATCTTGGGATACAGAAATTAGGAAGGAAATACAAACTTTTAAATATTAACTAACTAATTCAGTAGTACTGAAAGTAATGCATTTAAACATACAACAGTTAGGTTTTTAAGTTTAAATATGGCAAAGAAAACCTATGGAACAGGATGGGAAAAAAAATGATTAGTCAGGATGGGTCACATCCAGAAGCACAACATAAAATATCTTCTTCCATTTAAAAGAAGACTCAAGAGTTCAATAAAAACAGTCCTTGGCATTTAAAATCAAGACATGGTTCTTTACTCAGTGGTGCAAATAAACTATTCACTGGCCAAAGAGTAAAAATACAAAAATGAGATAAGGGTCTGGTTTGTATTAATAAGGAATATTTTTGTTTTTACATTAGTGTTATACTTCTAAAAATTTCCTATTTTCCTGCTGCCTCAACATCCCCACAGACTGTGTGAACATCTGGCCTAGGCAACCAGGTCCAACAATGTGATACAGTGGCGTCTGCCACGAGTTTCCCCTCTTACCTAGTGACATTTTAATGCACCAGTGAAATCCCCTCCACATCCTTTTTTGTGTTCTTCATCCTGACTCCAAGGCACTCTCTCTGCTCCCTACCTGCTTGGTTAAGGCCCCTCCCCCGTGACTGCCTTTGGGGTGCAGTAATTCTGTCTCTCTAGGACCTGTGAATATATATATGCTTTTTCTTCCTCCTGCGACTCTCCTGTGTCTCCCGTGTCTCCTCTTGTGGCGGTACCTCACTGACTGACCATTATCTAAAAAAAAACCACGAAATGATAGTAAGTAAAAAAAGTTTTTTTTTTTTCCATGTCAAAGTAATACCCTGTACAAGAAAAAGAAATCATATACAGCCTTACCATCCAGGAGTAAACAGCTGTTAACATTATATATTGTGTTTTTTTTTTTTTTTTTTTTTTAGTGGCTTTGGACACACATTTGAACTGTGATCCAGGTGATTTCAATTTATTGTCTTCTCCCTCTGAAATAGACATATCAAATTATTGAGATTTAAAAATTACCTTTATAAGTCTTTCCCTCAAAAAGTCAGGTAAAGAAAAAAATCCACCAAAAATGTGATCGTAGTTAGTTTCTGCCTCTCTAAAAGATGTGCTCCCCAATTTAAAGAAAGTATTTCTCTTTAATTTCTGCAGCTATAGCAACATTAAAAACCAGAGAGCCTGAGGATTTGTGTCATTAACTTCCTTGGTCAGGAACTGATGTCTAACCAGCTTCCTTTCTTTTGGCCCTCTGAACCATGCTGCCAGCAGCTGTAGCAATGAGAGGACCACAGAGGACAACAAACAAGGCAATGGGCCAGTGACATGTAATCTGCAGTGATGCTAACACCTATATCAGTGTCACTGGTACAGGATAAACAGCACTAAAGTTTACTGGTTAAATATGAGTTCTAGAGTCAGACTTGGGTCAAAGCCAGACTTTGACATTTCCTGGATGTATGATCATGGATAAGTACTTAACCTAATTCCAATTTTGTTATCTGTAAGATAGTAAAAATAGCTAAATGTAAAATGTAAACTGCCTGGCATTTGGTAAACTATTAGTAAGTATTACCATTTTTTAATTATGATTTCAGCTCAACATCCTTGACTACATTATACTTTAAAAGCTAAAATGAATTTTATGGGAGCGCTTACTTCCCATGACCAAACACCCTTTGCTTCCCTATGGAATGAGTAAACTTACCTGACAAAATATAAAGGAAGGTAATGAATGTTTGCTTACATTTTTGTAAGTTATTTTCATATTTACTACCATATTTAAGTGACAGCACTATTGTCAGCATTTCCTTCATCACGTAAACAAGAAAACTGAGGTTCAAAAAGACTTCTTTGCCCAAGATCCTGTGACCATTAAACAGCAGAACCAGAACTAGTACCCAAACTGTGGCCCTAAATCCAAGATTTTGTTTCACCCAAATATGTCTAAAATAATTGCTTAAGACATGGGACTGAGATGAATGGGTTATACTACTGTTTTTTAACTATCAGAACTTCCATGACAGTCTTCTCTAACACATAATAATTCAGCACGACTAATCCACACTAGTGAGTAAAATCAAAGTCAAGAGTATATGGAGATAGATTCTCAGTTTGAGGAAGATGCAAAATGCTGAAAGACAAGTATTCTGGTTTTTGTTTTTTACAAAACCAACAGTTTGGAGATACTTATTAAAGGAAAGTAGAAACAATGTCTTAAAGATTCCAGTCTCATCTTTGCATTAAGATACCAGACCTACCCAAAGACATACACAAAAGTTGTATCTAAACAAATGTCTTAATTGGTAAAGGGCCACAAAATGTTTACATTGTTTAATGATAAAATAAAAAATGGATAAAAAAATAATAATGCTAATAAAAGTGTTTTCTTTCCCTAAAAAACAAACAACTGTCTTGCAGGGCTGCTCAGTTAGCTCACTTGTTTAGAGCATGGTACACCAAGGTCAATAGTTCAGATCCCCATATTGGCCAGCCACCAAAACAAAACAAAACGAAACCCCAAAAAACTGTCTTGTATATATAAACCACTGTCACAAAGGATGAATATGGCTGGTTTAGCAAGAATTAATTAACAACAACAAAAAAAACCTCTTTATGTACTTTAGGATGAAATTAAGTGACTGCCCCAGCTAAATCATCTCTAAAACTTTAGTACTCCCTCCACCCAGATGCAGGCAAGAAACAGAGGATGCCTGGGATCCTGGGGCAGGAGCCAAGGGCCAGCCCCCTTCACCTGGATGCAGGCAAGAAACAGAGCACGCCCAGGGCCCCTAGCCAGGAGCCAAGATCCAACCTCCTCCACCTGGATGCAGGCAAGAGTCAGAGCATGCCCAGTGTCCTTAGGCAAGAGCTGAGGACCAGCATCACTAGGAACACACCAAAAATACCACTTCTGTGCAGGTGGCCCACCACAGCCACAGCTGCTACACAAGCAGCAGACACTACAGCGGTAGCCACAAGTACCATGCAGGTGACCTGCCACTCAACTACACTAACACAAGGAGAGTCACCAGCGGAGACCATAAAAAGAAGAGGACTTCTCTCTCCTCAAAGCCCACTCCAGAGTAATAGAAGAAGCAACTGCTCTACCAGATGAGCATAATCAACATTAGAGATACAAGAAATACAAAAACCCAAGAAAATATGACACCACCAAAAGAATACGGTAATTCTCTAATACCAGACCCTATAGGGCAGGAAACCCTTGAAACAACTGAGAAGGAATCCAAGCAATGATCTGAAGGAAACTCATTGAGATAGAAGAGTCAGACAACACAATGAAACAAGAAAAAAAAAAAAAAAATCCAGGATATGAAGGAGGAAATTAATACCTTTAAAAAGAATGCAGCATTTTCATGTAAGTGTTTACAAGTATAAATTTTCCTCTAGCACTTCATGAGCCCTGTGTCCTATAAACTTTAATATGCTGTGCTTTGATTTTTCTCAAAGTATTCTCTAATTTTCCTGTGATATTTCTTTTTACCCATTGTTTAGGAGTGTTGTTTAATTTAAACCACACATTTGTGAATTTTCTGGATTTCCTTCTGATATTGTGGTCAGAGAACATATTTTCCATGATCTTAGTCTTTTTTAATGTATTAAGACTTTTGTGGCCAAAAATAAAATAATAAAAAAAAATAAAAGCACAACTGTCAGTTAATGGAGGTAAGAATGGAGGGGGCTCTACCAGGAGATTAACTTTTTCTTTATACATTTAATATTATTAAAATTGTTACAATAAGATAAGGACACTGTACTTTTATAATATATATGTCTAATAAAGACAAGTGAAAAGAAAAATAAAACTGAAGTAATGAATTACTTATAAACACACATGAGAGAACTTCAAAAAATTCATGGAAAGATTTGTATTATCTTTTAGTACTACTTTTCCATGAACATTTTGTAGTACCCTTGTATACCTTTCAGTGTGCTGCTTATATTTTAACGTTTACTTGGCACTTACCGTACAGATCAGGTACTTTCAATTCTAGAGCAAGTAAGAGGTGCCAAGGAACCTTTTACTTAACACAAACACATTTTTCTATTTATTTGTGGAAAAGAATATGCTTTTTATAAGTTATTTCAGGCTAGTCTGATAACTGGAATTTAAAACAATAGTCATAAAAATTCACGGAGAAAATCTCAGGAAGAACAGACTTTATTTTTAACATAAAAGTTCTATTTTCTTGTGAGGCAGCAACAAGTGTTCAGGTACAGGGAATACATAAGTACATAATAACAATACCTATCACCATTGGAAATACTGGGGAGAATTTTGTTAGAAAACAACATTTTTGAAAATTACGTTTTAAAAAGATTTACACTGCTTCAACAGAGATGAAAGATGCAGAGTTTAAAAAAACATAAATTATATTCTCCAACAAGATTGTACAAACAAAATATTGTTCAGGGCTGCTCTGCTTCTCAGTCTAGGCAGAGTAAAACTTAAACCTTAAAGTGCAGAGTTAAGTATTCTTAGCGGTATTTTGCGAATTCAGCTCTTCCGGTTTTGAGACATCAAAATTCAAAGCATTAAGGAATGAACCTTGAGTTTAGAATAGTAAAGTCAATTTAGTTGTGGCAATTTTTCTTTTACTTTTCTTCAAAACAAAATCTTGACAATACAGTCCTAATCTTGGACACAGAGCAGGCTGTAAATCCTGCCACTTTTTATACCTTCTTCCAGTGAAAACCAACATTTAAAAAGGAAAAAAAAAAAAGGCTTTCATGTTGTCAGATATTCCAAAGTTAGCAATAGCACCTTCTAAAAGACTGATTTGGCCATGGTCATAAGTATAAGAAACATTTTAAACAAAATGAAGGATCTAGTTCAAAAATAGTTTTAGCATCCATGCTCGCCATATTGAACCAGAGGCAAAACTGGTATTTTAAAACATAATTGGTCACAAAAGCCATGACAAATAATACACTTAGTCATGACCAGAAACAACAAATTTACATAAGTTTTAGTATCACAAGGAAGAAATTGTTTAAGGATAAAAAAATAAGAAAGATTGACAGTGAATAATCATAGAATAGCTCCTTTCGCTGAAAGATACATGCCACGTATTTCTTTTACTGCAATGAAAGTAAACTTAAATTTTTTAAAAATTTAAATTATATTCCTATTGAAGCTATTCCATTTACCTTCCGTATCATTTTTTATAGTTATTACACAATAATTATGGAATGTGATTTTAGAAAACAATATTATGCACTCTATTGAAAAAAGACCCATTAAAAAAAAATCAACCACCTGAGAACTAAGGGTTAAATAAAACAGTTGAATGAAGCTATGGATAATTTTTTTCAAGAATGTGATAAAGCTTATATGCTTAAAAATTAGCCCTTTGGCACTGGCAGTTAGAGTTGTTTTGTACATTGGACCTTTTTTTTGAATCTCAGGCTCTATTTCTCCCAAACCCAAGGGATATGTTTGGTTACCATACAATTCATTTACCGGCAAATTCACATCCTCCTTATGACCAATTATTAGAGTAGAAGTTCTATTTATAATACTGTAAATAGTAAATCTGAAACTTGTTTTTCCATTCTGATTTTAAATTACTTTAGATTAAGGATATATGAAACTCTACAGAAAGATGTGTATTTGACAAATGTGCACAATACAGTAAAAGGGAAAACCTGTTTACAAAGTGGCATTTTAGCTGTAAAATCCCCTTTTGACTAGTGGGTATGGAGATAGAAGAGGAAAAAAGAACAAAGTGTAAGGCAAAGGAAGGAACATAGATTTAATAGAATTCAAGTAATAAAAAAGCTGAGGATTGTTTTTTAAAAACCTTGTTTTTAACTATATCCTCCCCCCCTTCAATAGCAACTCACCTGATTTCAGTTTTACCTTTTCTTCTGTACTTCCGATAGAGCGATACTTGGTGGTGAAATAGTAAAGTCAAAAGGCATAACAAAGAAGCAAAGAATCAAGGTTTTTAAAAAACCAACCAATCAGAAAATTTAGACCCCAAATAACTGAGCTTTTACTGACTTAGAAGCCATAGGTAATATAGTTCTAAGTAAAATTAGTTTTGGATGGAAAAAGTCCTACCAACTAAAACCTGATAGAGTTATTCAAGTGTGTGAATTGATCTGATTTATCTAACTCCATATCCATCTTAAACTTAACAGGGCATATTTTAAAGATGGATGAATATAAAAAGTCCTTTCAGATTTATTGCTACCACTAGGTTTTCCTTGATGGAATACATCTGAACGAGCTCACCTACCGACCTTCTAAACTGTATCCCTTTTATAAGGATTAAAAATTTTTTTCTATTATATGTATAGGATTAGTAAATTATTACATCATAGGGTACTATGAAGATATTAAATGGTGCTTTTATCAACACTGTTTGCTGAAACTCATTTTTTAAAAAGAGCTTCTCCTTAATTTCACTACCACATACCCAGAGATGAAAATACTATTGTACTAGGATGAGCTCAAATCCAAAACTGTATGGATTTTTCAAAGGTGCCTGTTTATGCACCAAAGTTCTTCTTTGTTTCCCCCATTGTATGGAATGTTGGAGGGAAAACTAGCAAAATCTGTAGGCAATAAATCTCAGTGCCAACCATCATAAAGAAAATGTTAGTTGCAAGATTCTGTGGCTACGGATTGCTATTCAATGGATTACACTCCTGGCAAACTACTAACCCTGACCAAATCCACAAGACAACAATATCACAAAAGCAAAGGAGGAAATCCATGCACAGCCATTTTAGGATCTCTTGGGGCTATGATACAATGATGATTAAAGGTATAATGACACCTGTGGTAAAGGAAGGAGATCATGTGATATATATTTCACAGAAAACTAAAGGGGCTCTGTACTCCTAGCTAGCAATCAACACTGGATAATTTCCTTTTGGCTCACTGACTTTTAAACCAAGTTCCGATATGGGTGAGAACATATTAAAGCACTTGTCTTCGGACTATAATTTTTCTGACCATATGGTGACATGTGTACAGGAATAGTGAAGACAACAGTTGTTTTACAAATATTTCACCCAAAGCACAAACTTCTGACATCAAAAAACATGAATCACATAATGTACGAATATTGCTTTTTATCTCTTTTTATATATACGTATTCAAAGCATTTACCTATCAATTGTTTGGGAGAACATATTCGTGAGATTAAGATTGCTGGGAAAATGTCAATAAACCCTTTGGTCCCAAAGCTGAAAACAGGTGAGAAAAGCACACATCTAAAAATGGAAACAAGAAACAGAGGCCACCAAAGAATCTTTTGAACATCCTGTTTGCTACGTTTCAGAAAATGTAACATTGGTATTATAAAATAGTCATTTTCATATAAAAGATGTTTCTTGCAGCATCATTCACATCTCCCTTCAGGAATCATCTTTTCAGGGATCAGGTTTTGTGGTTTTTTGTTTGTTTGTTTTTAAGAAGTCTAATTGGAAAACAAAAAACAATGTGATATTGTCACTCCAATAGTAAAGAATGAGACCTTTCTTGTTTCAATCAGTGCTTTATGCAAAACCAGGCAAAGCACTGAGGGTTGGCTTTCATGAGTGGGGCAGAGCCGTCAGAGGGACTGCTTTCTTCCAGAAGCGTCACTGTCACATATCACTGGAGAGCTGGAGCACATCACAGCCAACTGGGTACGCACAATGCCATCACAGTCAAGTGATCTGAGGAGTTTCTCAGTTTTCCAAGACAATGGCCACACAACACTGGGATCTACCCTTCAGCTTCTTCAATTGGTTCTGGTGGTGGGAGTAGAGAGGCCGATGGCATAACTGTACTCGTTCCTCGAGAAACTCGCTCTTGCTCTGTGTTTGTAGACAAGGAGGCAACTGCGATAGGCTGTAGCAGAGTGGTTGTCATGCCAGTGGTGACTGTCAGGCTGTGGCCAGAGCCCTTGAGAGTAAGATCTGGTGTGGGAAGGAGTGGCTTGAGGATGCTGACAAGGCAGAACGCAGAGCCACTTTTAGGAATGAAATTCACCTTGTTTTTGTCAGGACAGTAAAAGGCTGGGATTTCATGAAGTTGTTTAGGCCTAGGCATAGAATAGACAACCCAATACTTTTAAGTCACTGAACACTGGAAACAAGCTATTTTTTTAACGTACAGATACATAAAGGAATACAAAACTCAAGCTAAGTTAAAAGCTTCAAATGCCAAAGACCAAAGTGTTATGAGACATATGATTCAAAACATATATCTCAGAATGACAGAAGGACACTATTCACCCGTTGTTACTTTCCTTTCCCCGCATGAGCCCCATTACCATGCAGGTGGCTCAGGCTGATGACCACTGCATTTCAATGAAGATCTAAGATAGCCAATAAGAATAATGAATTTCCTATAGCAAAAGAAAATCTAGATGTTTAAAGACAAAAGTATGTTCCACTGCCATGATTTTTCCAAGGTTTGTACTATTCTGAAGGGAAAAAGGCAAGGAAATTGATAATACTCAACGTCCATTTTTTGCTAAAGTTTACCACTGCATGACTAAACATGGGTCTCCTCTTCAAGTGCTCTTAAAAAAAAATCTCTGATTGAAACAATTCTTGAGTTACCCATGATGGCCTGCTGAGCAATGTAATGTAAATGTGAAATCAAAATAAAAATTCCTTTGCTTTGAAAGTTTTTATTGAAGCCAAACTCTTCTCTGTTCCCAAGGACTCTGGAAAATTAACCCAAACCATTGAAAAGGCTTTAATGGTATTCTATAAAAATTTTTAAAATATTTAAAAATTGTTAAAATAAGATGGAAGTGCCTAAAATTAAAACAAAATTAGCCCAGTGACAACCACCAAGCCGCCACAGGAAGCACCTCAAGCTCTCCCAAGCTGGGGCAGTGGGGAGTTGAGGGCCTCAGCCATGCCCCCCCCCCAAGTGCAACCAGCCAAGTGACGACCACCAAGCCACAGCAAGGAGGGCCCTGGGTTCCCAAGCTGAGGTGGTGGTGGGGTGACCCACCTGACATCTGCACCCAACCCGGCAAAGCCCCCTGGTCTCCCCCGTAGGGATGAGCGTGGTGCTACAGGCCTCAATCCCACCCCTCCTCCTTCCTCCATCACATTTCCTTCCCCTATCCCTTCTTCCCCTCCCTTCCAACTGCTCTACAACAACATCCTAGAATGTAAAAAAATATTAATAAAATAAAAAAGCAATTAAAAAATAAAATAAAATAAAACAAAATTAAGGTGGGAGAACCTAATATGATAAAAGTATTGTTCTCATCTTTCCCAATGAAAATTCAGTTTAATAAAAATCTGAATGTGCCAAGACTGCACTAGATTCTGAGGACACAAAGATCAAACAATCTAGAAGGAAGAGATGGACTAAATTTATAGTTCTGAGGGAGACGGTGTCCTGGAGACACTACTGTATTTCAATATAATTAGTCACCTTTGTAATTTTATGTTTTATGCATTTAAAACATTATTCAGAGAAGGGATTCATAAGCTTCAGACTGCCAAAGTTGTTCAGGGCACAGAAGAGGTTAAGAACTCCGCAAGGAAATCTGATAGATGTGATAAAGTTTGTAAAAGGTTTAGAGGTGGCATAAGAAGGTGGCTAACCTGTGGCACAGTGGAAGAGGGAGAGTTCGGTAGGAAGAAGGCTTCCCAAATGAAGTAACAACAACAGACCTGAGGAGCTGGCACCAACAAAAAGTATGTTCCAAGGAGACAATGCTCTGGGTGGGCAGATTTTTATTAATAATGAACACTACCCACAGGAGAGCTTTGGCAAATATAGTAATTTAAGAACAAAGAAAAGTACATCGTTTAAAGTATGTTTTACTTATTCTTTCTTGAATACAATGGAAACTTACTAGGTCAAGTGCTTTTACTGCCACAAATTATATTTGGATATACAATTGATGAGAAGAACACATATCTCTCTATTTTTATCATTTGAGATTATGGTTTTCAATTCCTTTAAAAAGACAGAAAGTTGAGGTTATGTTTCTACAATTAAATAATGCTTCAGTTTTCCATTAAAGACAGAATTATTGGAGATAACTTTCATGCTTACATTAGGGGGTTAAAGGCTAATCAATTTTTACACCTGCATTAAAACCTAAGGCTAGGTTTTTAATAATTAATTTATTTGTTTGAGGTTATCTTGTCAAAAATGACTTAAGATGTGGCTGCTAACAAATCTCACATTTCTGAAATACAAAGAAACTTCCTGACTTTGATAAAGTTCTTGATCTGGAAATTTTTTAATGACAGGAATCTAAAAACCATTTAACCTCCTTGCTGCTTTCATGAAAACAGACTTATGACATACCTCACAAAATAATGTAAACAGTAATCACTTGTCTAACTGATCAGATCAAGAAACAGAACATTAACAGTAAAAAGCACCCAAAACCTCCCCTTGTGCCCTCTTCCAGTCACTACCCCAACCCACCAAGAGGAATCACTCTCCTAACCACTCACATTTAATTTCTTAGAGCACATTACCCAAGAAAAATATTACCCACCCCTGGGGTATATGACCCTACACGTATGCTAACAGAAGCTGGCATACTAATATTACTTGAAAGCATTCTTCGACTTAAAAACCATACATACACACAGGGTAAAAAAAATCTCAGAACTGGTTTTAAAATTTTATTTTTGCTTCAACTGTTAATTCAAAGGATTGTGTCTCAAAGTAGATAAAACTAAAAAAATGCCTCTATATTGCAAAGGGGCCATAATACCTAGGAATCTAAGGTTAAGGAGTTTATTAGCTTGGATCAGGAAAGGGCATACTTGTATTTAACTTCATTAAAAAGGATGTATTAAGTGCAGAAGGCATGGCTATGGTATATGTTATCATCAAAAAGAATACAGAGACAGAAGTG
The DNA here is from genome assembly GCF_000696425.1 of Galeopterus variegatus. NCBI lineage: Eukaryota > Metazoa > Chordata > Mammalia > Dermoptera > Cynocephalidae > Galeopterus > Galeopterus variegatus. The sequence continues at coordinate 68,961 of NW_007733720.1, read as the reverse complement.
CAAAATCTGGTCTTGCCCAAATCCAACTACCTATTTTCATTCAGGTAAACAGATACATTTCCAGAAACCAGAGATCACTATATCCCACAGCAAACCCAGTTCAGGTCAGAGTTACTACTTTAAAACAAAAGTAAGACTTAAGAGAGAAAAGTATTCTTGAAAGAATGATTAAACAAGCTAACATTTTAGATTAGGACCTTTGCTATATAACACTAGTGTGTCCAGTGGATTTTGCTCTAATTTCAACATAGCTAGGCAAAAAGAGACTAAGTTTTTTAGACTTTGAGTAACTTATTTTATCGACTGCAGGTTAAAATTACCTCTAAGAAATTCACTCGGGTTACTACTGCTAATTCATCTTTGGAACATAATTAAAATATTAATAGGCTTGTGTATACCTATGGGGTATATCCAACATCCTTTATACCAGTAAAACTTATAATAAACATTACACTTAAAAAAAAGAATAGGTTAGCCTTCTAATAATAGATCAATGTGCCATAAAACACATAATATTTTAGGATTTACCTTATGTTTCTTTGTTCAGTCTCTTATCAGTACACACACACCCCTGATCTTTTCTCCCCTCCCTTTAGATACAAACAACATGGTAGTATACAGCTCAGATATTGAGTCCCGAGAAATTTTCCAAATGCAATAGTCTAAGTAAGATATCACAGGAAACCAACCTATGTAACAAACATTCAGTCATTTCTAAAAAAAATTCAAATTGCTTTTGAGCCAATCAAACATTTCTCTGCACTTAGGCAAATCCTAACTGCCAATGAATAATCAAAGAGTTCAACTAGAAAAAAGTACATTGAGGCCAATTGATTTTTGCTTAATAGAATGATTCCATTTCTTAAGAACTCTCATGAAAGGGTCTAAGCCAGCATTTTCAAATTGAGCATAAAAATCATCTGAGGTACTTGTTAAAGATAGAGAACTCAGGTCCTGCCTCCATATCTACTGATTCATGAGGCCTGGGAGTGGGGCCTGGGAAACTGCAGTTTCAACGAATTCCCCAGGTGATTATGATGCAGGGAGTCCATGGCACAAATCTGCAAAATTACTGCTTAAACTCTCAGGCTGGCACCAGTTAAAACTTATAGTCTGATATGATGAAAAATACTAAAAGAAGCAGTTGCTAAAAGAAGAGTTTTCAATTACTGTCACAGAAGCAGATATGAGACTGACAGCTGGTGTTTCCTAGCAGAGAAATTGAAGGGATTAAAAAACAGTGCTCTTTGTGTGGAAAGATTAATCAGAATTTAGGTTAAAAGAACACTGGTTAATTTAGGTTAAAGGTCACAGGAGGGCACATAAGAGAAACAAAAGGATACCATATTTCAAATCACTCCAAGATGTTCATGGTAGAGGAAAAGGACAAACTGAATTGGAAAAGGCTGGACAATCTCCATATTGTATTTTAGGTTTCACAGTAAGAAAAAGCCAAAATGGTGGCTCTTAGACTTGCAGCTGCAGTGAAACTGCAGAGTGAGGGCTAAGTACTATCATTATATCCCCAAATAATGTTTATCACCTAATCTGCTCAATCTCACAGAGACTTCAAATCCTGTATCCATCACTTGTAAAGCAAGGAGAAACAGCTACTGAAAACACAAGGCTATATAGTTTCTGGGCAAATTATGAGTTTAAAGTGGGAGTAGCTGACTAGAGTACCAGCCAACAGAAGTGTATGTGTGTAGGAGATCACATAACGAGGACACCAGTTAGTTTAAAATCCTGCTTCTTACATTATCTTCACCACAGTAACATAATTCTGTGAGGTAACAGAATTGTTTCCTGGCTTGGCAGACAAAATATTTTTAAGAATTATTTAAAGAACTAGAAACCAGAAGTAGACAAAAACTGAAGGGGATTTGATCCTAAAAAGAAGGGAACCACACTGGGAGATATGTGGTCTAGCTTGAAAAAATATACTGCTAAATTCAATGTGTGAACTTGACTGGATACACGTTCAAAAATAATAGCCACAGAAGATACTTCGAGGACAACAAATGAAATCTGAATAATAACAGGATATTAGTAGATATTAAGTTAAGTATTACTACTAATTTTCTTAGGCGAGATAAGAGTATTGAGGTTATATAGGAATGCTGTGGTTACTTTTAGCAAATATTGCAAAATGTTAACAACTAGATGATCTGGGCAGTAGATATAAAAGTGATCACTATACCATTCTTTCATCTTACTTGAAAATTCTCATAATAAATGTTTTTTTGCGGGGGGAGGAGGGAATACTTACGAGCATTCCTCAAAGACTTTGACCCTCTCGCAGCCCTCAGGGGGTTCCCTTTTGAACATATAACTGTTGTTAGGTTTTGGTGAGGTTGCATATTTGGGCAAAGGGGAGTTGTTCCCATTCTCTGCAAGAAATGACACACAGATTACTAAGAACTGCTACTACATAAAGTTATAGTCATACTGCATTAATTGTTCTTGGTCTCCCCCAACACCATGAACTACTTGAGCACAGGAGCAGTGTTTATCAACATTACCCAGATATCTAATACAATTCCTGGTAAAAAGGAGATAATTAATGTTTGTTAAATAAATACATTAATAAATAAAAAATTCTTTATCTTGTTTTACTCGACTTTAAAAATTTTTATTTTTATTAGCATATTCATTATTAATAAAAAGGAGATAATTAATGTTTGTTAAATAAATACATTAATAAATAAAAGATTCTTTATCTTGTTTTACTCGACTTTAAAAATTTTTATTTTTATTAGCATATTCATTATTACAAATCGTGATTTTTCTTTATGCCCTTTACCCGACCTATCACTCCCCAAACCCCCTCCCTCCCTCTCCCCCATCTTTAGTATCCTTAGATTTGTTCTCTCCTTCTAAAAGTTTGACATATTGTTGTGGTCTTTTCCTACTTCCTTTCTTTCCTTTCCTTCCTTCCTTCTTTCTTAGAACCTAGTTATGAGTGAACATGTGGTATTTCTCTTTACTTGTCTGGCTTATTTCACTTAACAGAATTTTTTCCAGACTCATTCATGTTGCTGCAAATGGAAGAATTTCATTCTTTTTTTATGGCTGAGTAGTCACCATATACCAAAATCAATTCAAAATGGATTAAAAATTTAAACGTAAGACCCCAAATCATAAAATTACTATGGAAAACATGGGGGAAAAACTCCAGGAAGTAGGACTGGGCAAAGACCTTATGAATTAGACCCCAAAAGCACAAGCAACAACAACAAAAATAAACAAATGGGATTATATAACCTAAAAAGCTTCTGCACAGCAAAGGAAACAACCAACAGCAGAAGTACAACCTACAGAATAGGAGAAAATATTTGCAAACTATACATCCGACTAGGGATTAATATCCAGAATATACAAAGAACTCAAACAACTATACAGTCAAAAAAACAAATAATTCAATTAAAATACGGGCAAAGGAGATGAATAGACATTTTTCAAAGAAAGACATACAAATGGCCAACAGGTACAACAGCATCACTAGTCATCAGGGAAATGCAAATTAAAACCACAAAGAGATATCACCTCACCCCAGCTAGTCTGGCCATTATATTAAAAAGACCAAGAAGAATAACAAACGCTGGTGAGAATGTGGGGAAAGTTTGTCTACTGTTGGTGGGACTGTAAATTAGCACAGCCATTATAGAAAACAGTGTATGGAGCTTCCTCAAACAACTACAGATAGAACTACCATATGATCTAGCAGTCCCACTACTGGTTATATACCCCCAAAAGAATGGAAATCATCACATCGAAGGGATACCTGCACTCCCATGTTCACTGCAGCTCTATTTACAATAGCCAAAATATGGAACCAACCTAAGTGTCCATTGACGGACGACTGGATAAGGAAAATGTGATTTTTATTTCTTTTTCACTTAAAATTATCATAGTCTAGATCTGTAACACTTAATCCTCAGTACTGAACACTACTTTTTCTTATAAAAATCTAGCTGGTTGCCTTATTTCAGTTCTATACATAGGAAGTATGAGGTATTTCAAAAAGTTCATGGAAAAATAGAATAAAAGATAATATGAATATTTCCATGAACTTTTTGAAGCACCCTCGTACACTCAAAACATCACTATCTTTCCCAGCACAGGGTATCTGAAATGATTCTTCACTGGTTGCTTATCATTAACTNGGAAGTATGAGGTATTTCAAAAAGTTCATGGAAAAATAGAATAAAAGATAATATGAATATTCCATGAACTTTTTGAAGCACCCTCGTACACTCAAAACACCACTATCTTTCCCAGCACAGGGTATCTGAAATGATTCTTCACTGGTTGCTTATCATTAACTCTTGGCCTGCCCTTCAGAATTTCTCAGTTTGACAATTTCTTGAACTTGTTAAGACAAGCGAACAGATATGATGTAGTGGCGAGGAGGAGAGGAATGGGTAAACGGTCACAAAAATCAACTACATTATATGTATATTATACATATACAGTATATTGAGAAGTTAAAATACGGGAAAAAAAAAAAAAAGAATTTCTCAGTTTGATTTCTCTGTTCCCCTGATTACAATCTCTGCTCCAGTTAGTCAGAACCACTGTATGCCAAACCTTCCTCTTGCCTATGAACCTCCCCTCACCTAAAAGAGGTAGTAAGTTCTGATGATTTTCTAAAACTTTCTTCAAAGTCTGACTCAAAGTTTTTGAAATCTTTCCAAATTAACCCTATCAGAAGACACATTTCTTTACTCTGACATTCCTGTTCAGTGTTAAGTCCCCAGCTTATACTACATTAACTTAAAATTCTTGATATATTACATAACTGTCCTAAATTTTAAGTCTGTGTCAGCTAAACTACCAATTTCTTGCTGGCAGTAGCTCTGTGGCCCTGTTTTCTTATAAAAGAAACTCATAGAGGCCAACCAGCCACGGTCTCCTAAAATCAAATGCAGCAGGACACAAAATTTATGGAGTTCCTACATGTTATTGATGTAAAAGTAAAAAGTATGGAAAATCAGAGACAGATTTTAATAGCCATATTTTATCTGATCTAGAAGTTAGCAAAAAAAAAAAAAAAAAAAAAAAAGGTCCAAATAACAACAGTTTATAACTGTTCATAGTTTGAAGTGACTTCTTCAGCAAATCTTCTTTTCTGCGCTGGCTATATAGTTTCAATGATGTAGGTGATTAGTAGTAATGGCCAGTCATAACAATGGAGCATTTTAGGACATTCAACACACTGCATGTAGAAGGTTCTAAATAAATGACTACTGAACTAAGCTGTAGAACTTACAGACAAATGTCATATAGTAACTAGGATTAAGCTAATAAAATATTGCCCTGATATAGACAGATGCAAAGGTCATATTTGTGTTAAAAGGTAAAAATACTTGTAATTAATATTCAGACTGCTTCCATCTCCAGGTTATTTTTTATTTTAGTTCTCTCTTTAACATGACACGGCAATCCTGTGTTCCACACCTCAACTCAACAGAAAAGAGCTCAGCAAATCTACACAGTCCGTATCCTAAGGCCACCCAACTAGGGGATCAAAGTGTCTCTGTACACCTGAAAAGTGCATCTCAGGCACAGAGGATTTGAGGATGTCAGGGGTCGGAAGGGCGTTGGTATGAATAATCCAAAAAGGGACACCACTCTGAGAATGAACCAGAATACAATCAAGACTGATTGCACCTGTTGTACAAGAAGGTGAGTTTTCCCGAATCCTTTTGAAACCATGACACAGACAGACCCACCACCATCAACATCATTTTTTTTTTCCTTTTTGTCTTTTTTACTGACCGGTAACGGGATCGCAACCCTCGGTGTCACGCCCGTACCGGGGACCGGCAATGGGATCGCAACCCTCGGTGTTGCGCCTGCACCGCGCTCAGCCAGTGAGCGGGAACCGGTCTCCACATGGGATCTGAACCCTCAGCGGGAGCGCCACTGCGCTCCCAAGCGCCGCACTCTACCGAGTGCGCCACCAGGCCGGCCCATCTCCAGGTTATATTTAAGGTATGTAAGTACCCTCCAACCTTTAGTTCAGACTTGCTTTGAATAATCATACTGCATTGATATAAATTAGTGTAATCCTCGTTAGAAATACAAATCCTCAAAAACATTAACTTGAAGGCTTCGTATTCAATTAGAAAGTATTAAGGTAATGAAATCATAACTAGTAAGGTGACAGAGAACAAAGTGCTTTTCAGGACAAATGTTTATTTCATTTATACTAAAAAGAATGTTTCATACTAATAAGTAAGTTGTACTAACAAATGGAAAAAATAAAAATAAATAAAAAAGGACAAACAAAAGCCCAAAAACCCACTGGAGGCTATCACCTGAGCACCACAATAAAATCAACTGCTCTGTAGACATTACCCTAGCAGCCTCAAGTGTGTGTGTTCTCCTAGAAAACGAACAGAATGAATGCTAAAATAGCTGATATTCAGTTATCATCTAGTAACAAATTCCTCTCCCATCATACCTTTATCCCTGGGATCAACAAGCAGGTCATCAGCTGAGCAAGGACTCTCTTCACTACCTTCATTGGAGATGGTGAGGAATGATGTGGGAGACACAGACTGAGAGCGACTGCTGTTGTTGCTTCCCCTGTCTGCCCCGCCGGGGGTCTGTGTGTCGATGCTGCGTGTGCTGCTGCTTCTCTGTACAAGAGGAGGAGGTGCACGATGGCCATCTGGAATATCTTGTGGCTGTTATAAAATTTGTGAAATATATATATATATTTGCAATTGGTTCTAAAATTCACCAGCAATGTATCCAATGTCAGCCTTCCCTTGTAATGCCAGAGACTCACAAATCGGAAATCCCCTCCTACTTATTAGTCCTTTGTGTTGCTCATTAGTGACATCCCTATCTAACCTGACTCCCTTCACTGAGTGTGCAGGGTGAAGAGTTTGCATTCCCAGGGCCTGGCACACAGCAGGAGGCCAATGCTTGTTGAATAAATGAGTTGCACTAGATTACTTTTCATGTGCTAAACGTTATTTTAAAAATTATAAAGGAGAACCATGGTAGAAAGAGAAGAAATCTAGGTGTAACACTAGGTTCCTTATCAGAAGACAAGGTTATCCATAGTGTGAACTAGTGATACTTGATGACATGCCCTTGTTACCTCTCTCCTCCCACCACTCCCCCTGAAGTTTTTTCAAAAAACCTTCATAAATGAAGGAAAGAAATGTTAATCACAGGAGTGCTAATTATAGGGAGAAATCAAGGAGACACTTAATAGGAAAGTTTGTGTGGCTTACTTAGCAGACCAGCTCCTTGTACACCTTTGATTCACTTACCTTTATAACATCAGAGAAAGTGTACCCCATCATGCAGAATGGAGGAGAGGGTGTCGAGAGCTGTATTTTCTCTTAATAAACCAACGTTTTAGGGGAGAAGATCTTAAGCATCATTCCCTAATTCCTCCCTCACTGAAGAATTGAGACTTGGGTAAATATACTCTGTGGAATGATTTTTAAATCTAAATAGTAATTTTTCTCACTGTGTTTTACATATGAACCATTCTTATGTGTATTCTAGTTAGTAGAAAGGATAAGTGGTAGAAAATTAATTCCAATTGTACTCCATGACGATATAGCCTAGCATGTCACCCAAAAGCAAACAGTAACTGACAAACAACAAGGAATAGGTATCTCCATGCTTCTAAAGTATTTAATGTCACATAACCCCTTGCCCCCCCTAAATTAGTGAGGTAAACTTTTGTTAAATGGGATTATAGCAAATGAGAACTATATCACCTGTCTAGTGATTTTTAAATACAGATAAACAAAAAATAGTTTCTGTTCGAGGATCCAAATTTAAATCAGATCAGTTGCCTCTGTGTGATGCAAAGAAATGAAAACTCTTCATTCACTTGCCAAGGTCAAAGTTTTTCAAAAGAGATAAATTTTCATTTTCTCTCAACAAGAAGGAAGAAACCTAAGTAAATATGGAAAACAAAATTGTGAATTTTTAAATAATTAGAAGAGTTCATGTGTAAGGATAATTTTAAGATACAAGATTACTTACTATAAGTTGTTCTTCCTTTTCCCCTGTCTCTTTAATTATTATTTCAATCTCCTGATTCAATCCTTCCACACTATTCCGGAACCGGGAGCCTGTTGATTTGGTGATGGGAATTACTGGAATAAGTGCGCTCTTTGGAACAGGAGCCTTAAGAAAATGGGGTAGAGAGGGGGAATGAGATTTAACATTACCTTTTAATTCTCAAGATTGAAACATAATTCCAGTAGACACAACTAACTCAAAAATAAGTCAAAATAGGAGAAGCGGAGCAGGATGGCCAGCTAGAGTTGTCATCTCCACCCCCCACCAAAAAGAGACCAAAACAATAAACAACTATATTTTGAGCAGAATGACTGAAGAAGTACACTGCAGAGCACCAGAGGACTGATGAAATCCTTGTGGAGCATAGCAGACTGGGATAACATCATAGAAAGCACAGCAAGACATCATGCCTCTGTCTCACTATCTCCCCACAAGGACTGGACAGTCTCAGAGTCAGGCAACCACAAATGCCAACAATTCCTGCCTCAGGAGAGTCCCCCCAGTCCTCTCATACTCCAGACCTAGTTTAAAGAGTAGCTGGGAGTTTGTGTAGCTGCACGCCCTCATAGTAGAAGCCCAGGTAAAGGAATTGCCAACCCCTGCCCTCCGCCCCAAATGCCTACAGCACAGTGCCATCTTGAAACCAAACCTGTGGCTAGAGTGTATCCTGCCAGGGGGCTGATGAAAACTGACTCCCTCCATTCTGAGGTCCCACCTTCATTCTACCAAGTTCACACAGGCACCAGCAGGACCACAAACCCAGCTTGCTGAAGACTTGGCCAGACAGAAAGACTGAGGCTCCAGAGCCTGAACCCAGCATTTGGCACCCCTCCTCCCCCAAGGTGAGCAGGCAGGCAGACCTGTCTAGCAGGGAAGCCACTAATAAGCAGCTGGCACACCACATTTTTGTGTACCTGCCCTACAGAACCCACAGGCCCATAAGCCCACAGGTACCTGTACTGGACCAACAGCAAGTCCAGTGCTAGCAGAGACTCCAACTGTGGCTCTCTACAGAGTGGCCAGGCCCTGTTGCACCAGTACATTTTTGTGTACCTGCCCTACAGAACCCACAGGCCCATAAGCCCACAGGTACCTGTACTGGCCCGACAGCAAGTCCAGTGCTAGCAGAGACTCCAACTGTGGCCCTCTACAGAGTGGCCAGGCCCTGTTGCACCAGTATATACCTGCTCCCTAACCAACAGCAGACCAGGCAGCAGGTTGCCTTACCACAGCAGCCCTCAACAGAGCTGCCAGGCCCTGCTGTGCCACTGTACATCTGTTGCTTACTTGAGAGTGGACTGGGCAGTGGCTTCATCTCCTCTGGCAGGCCTCCATAGAGCCACCTGGCCGTGCTGTGCCAGCAAAACCAGCTCCCGGCAAGCCAGTAGTATCCTCTCCATTACTAGGCCTTCAAAGAGCCACTTGACCCCCCGACTCTGCACCCAGGCTTAGGAACACAAGAAATATAAAAAAGCAACAAAATGTTCCCAAAGGAACACAATAAGTCTCCAGTAACAGACGCTTATTGATAAAAAAAAGACAGTTACAAAATGCCTGTAAAATAATTTTAAATAATGATCTCAAGGAAACTCAACTAGGTACGAGAGAACACAGACAAATCAATGAAATCAGGAAAGTAATTCATGATCTAAATGAGAAATTTAATAAAAAGACAGATATCATAAAAAAGAACCAAAGAGAAATCTTGGAACTAAAGAATAAAATGAATGAAATAAAAAAAAAAAATTGAGGGCCGAACCTGTGGCTCACTCGGGAGAGTGCGGCGCTGGGAGCGCAGCGGCACTGGGAGCGCTGAGGCCACGGGTTCGGATCCTATATAGGGATGGCCAGTGCGCTCACTGGCTGAGTGCGGTGCGGGTGACACCAAACCAAGGGTTATCCCCTTACCGGTCACCAAAAAAAAAAAAAAATACAATGGAGAGATTCAACAACAGAGTAGATCAAACAGAAGAGGGAATTTCTGACCTTGAACACAGATCTTTGAAATTGCCCAATACAGAGGAAAAAAAAGACATAATAATAAAAAGAATGAAGAAAGCCCATGAGGTTTATGAGATACCATTAAGTGAACAGATGTTTAAATAATAGGTATCTAGAGGGAGATGAGATGAATAAAGGCACAGAAACCCTATTTAATAAAATAACAGCTGAAAACATCCCAAGTATTGGGAGAGATATGGACATTCAGATTCAGGAAGCTCAAAGGTCCCCAATTAAACTCAACCCAAAAAACTCTTCTCCCTGGCACACTGTAATCAAAATGCTGAAAGTCAAAGACAAAGAGACAATTCTAAAAGCTGCAAGAGAAGCTGTACATGGAACGTTATCCAAGAGAGATAATAAATTAGGTCACAAAACAAGTCTACACAAATTTTTTAAAATGAAGATTATAACAAGTATCTTTTCTGACCACAATGGTCTAAAAGTAGAAATCAACAACAAGAAAAACTTGGAAACTTTACCAACACATGGAAATTAAACAACATGTTCCTAAACAACCTATAGGTTAATAAAGAAATTAAAAGGAAAATTTAAAAATTCCTAGAGACAAACAAGAATTGAGACACCTTATACCAAAACCTATGGGACATGGCAGAAGCAGTTCTAAGAGGAAAGTTTATAGCAATAAATACCTACAGCAAGAAAGAAGATTGCTAATAACAATCTTACACTGCACCTAATGGAACTAGAAAAACAGCAAACCAAATCTAAAATAGGCAAAAGGAAAGAAATAATAAAGCTCAGAGGAAATCTAAATGAAATGGAAACCAAAAAGCAATTGAAAAGATTGACCAAATGAAGAGTGTTTTTTTAAAAAAATTAACAGAATTGATACATTTAGCCATACTAAAGAAGAGAAAAGAGAGAAGACAAATAAAATCAGAGATGAAAAAAGAGACATTACAACTGATGCCACAGAAATACAAAGGATCATAAGAGACTATTATGAATAACTAAATGTCAACAAATTTGATAACACAGAAGCAAATGATAAATTTCTGGACAAATACAATCCACAAAGATTAAATTATGAAGAAACGGAAAATCTGAACAGACCAATAACAAGTGATGAAATTGAATCATTAGTGTAAAGTCTCCCATTAAAGAAAAGCCTGGGACCTCATGGTTTCACTGCCGGATTCTACCAAACATTCAAAGAAGAATTAATACCAATTCTCCTCAGATTATTCCAGAAAATTAAGAAGGAGAGAATACTTCCCAACTCATATTATAAAGCTAGTATTACTCTGATTCCAAAATTGGACAGGGACACAACAAAAAAAGAATATTATACACCAATATCCCTGATGAACATAGATGCAAAAATTATCGACAAGATATTAGCAAACAGAATCCAAGAGCACATTAATAAGATCATTCACTATGATCAAGGTGGATTTATCCCAGTGATGCAAGAATGGTTTAACTTATGTAAATCAATAAATGTGATACACCACATTAACAGAAAGACAAAAACCATATGATCATTTCTACTGATGCAAAAAAAAAAAAAATTGACAAAATTCAACACTCCTTCATGATTAAAAACTTTTAACAAACTAGGTTTATTGGTCTGTGTCGGTTGCTTATAACGGAATACCTGAAACTCAGTAATTTGTAGGGAAATAAAAATTTTTTCTTACACTTTTAGAGGCTGGGCAGTCCAAAGACCAGGGAACATATCTGGTGAGGACCTTTTCCGAGTGCTGACTCTACAGCAAAACAGGGTATCACATAACAAAATGGCTGAGCAACAGACTTTCCTCCTCAACTGCTCTCCTTTTAAAGCCATCAGAACCATACCCAGTCACAAGGGCATCATCCCCACAATCCAATCACCTCTTCAAGGCCCCACCTTTCAATTACCATAATAGGATTTCTTACCCTTTTAACACTATTACAGTGGGGATTGAGCTCCAATACATGAAACTTTGGGTAACACATTTACCCATAAGACTAAGAATAGAAGGTATATACCTCAATACAATAAAGGCCACATGACAAACCCACAGCTAACAACATACTGAAGGGAGAAAAGCTAGGATGGAAACTTTCAACACTTCTGATCAACATAATACTGTAAATCCTAGCAAGAACAATAAGACAAGAGAAAGAAATAAAAAGCATCCAAATTGGAAAGGAGGAAGTCAAACTGTCCCTGTTTACAGATGATATGATCTTATAAATAGAAAACCCTAAAGACTTCACCAAAAAACTGTTAGAACTAATAAACACAGTAAAGTTACAGGATACAAAATGAACATACAAAAGTCAGTGGCATTCCCCTACACTAACAGCGAACTACCTGAAACAGAAATCTATGAAATAATTCGAGGGTGAAAGACCTCTACAATGACAACCATAAAACTTTTAAGAAAGAAATTGAAGAGGACACAAATAAACGGAAAGATATTCTGTCTTCATGTACTGGAAGAATTATGCATTAAAATGGCCATTCTACCCAAAGTCATCTACAGATTTAATGCAATCCCTATCAAAATACCAATGACATTCTTCACAGAAATAGAAAAAAAGATCCTAAAATTCATATGGAACCAAAGAACACCCCTATTAGCCAAAGCAATCCTAAAAAAAATGATCAAAACTGGAGGCATCACACTACCTGACTTCTAATTACACTGTAAAGCTACAATAGCCAAAACTGCACAGTACTGGCATAAAAACAGACACATAGACCAATGGAACAGACAGAGAGCCCAGAAATAAATTCACATACCTACAGCCAGCTGATCTCTGGCAAAAGTGCCAAGAATACATACTGGGGAAAAGATAGTCTCTTCAATACATGCTGCTAGGAAAATTGGACATTCACATGCACAAGAATGAGACTATAACCCTACCTCTAACCATCTACAAAAATCAACTCAAAATGAATTAAAGATTTAAATGTAAAACCTGAAACTATGAAATTACTGGAAGAAAACATAGGGGGGATGATCCACAACATGGGGCTGGGAAAGGAATTTTTTAAATAAATCTTCAAAGGCGCAAGCAATTAAAACCAAAAATAGACAAGAGGGATTACATCAAACTAAAAAGCTTTTGCACATCTAAGGAGACTATTAACAGAATGAAGAGACAACCTACACAACGGGAGAAAATACCTGAAAACTATACACCTGACAAGGGGTTGATATGAGACTATATAAGGAACTTAAACAACTTAACAGCAAAAGAAAACAACCCAACTCAGAAATAGGCAAAGGATCTTAATAGACATTTCTCAAAAGAAGACAAACAAATGGCCAACAGGCATATGAAAAAATCCTCAACATCACTAATCATAAGGGAAATGCAAATCAAAACAACAGTGAGATACCACCTCACTCTATTTAGAATGGCTATTGTCAAAAATACAAAAGAAAAAGTGTCAGCAAGGATGTGGAGAAAAGGAAACACTTGCACACTATTGGTGGGAGTGTAAACTATGGAAAACCATTATGGAAAACAGTATGGAGGTTCCTCAAAAAATTAAAAATAGAACTACCTATGATCCAGCAATCCCACCACTGGTTATATACACAAAGGAAAGAAGGTGAGTATGTTGATTAGATATCTGCACTCCCATGTTTTATTGCAGCACAATTTACAATAGCCAAGATATTGAATCAACCTAAGTATCCAACAACAGATGAATGGATTTTTATTTTTATTTATTAATTTATCTATCTATCTATCTATCTATCTATCTATCTATCTATCTATCATCTATCTATTTATTATTTTTCACTTTAATCCTTTAATCAGTTACATAAATGACAAAGGGTTCACTCTGACCCTGAATTAAGGTTTCTTTGTTCTGCAAAACTTTACACATTTCCAAGGACGACTGCCAACTACTCTTTTTGCCCTTAGTCCTTCTCTGAGTGGTGTGTGTGTGTGTGTGTGTGTGTGTAATGTCAGCGTGTGTGTGTGTGTGTGTGTTTTATGTCAGTGTGTGTGTGTGTGTTTTATGTCAGCATCCTGACATAAAAGGTCTGCTAATAAAAGTCACCTTTTCTGTTTTCTCAGCTACTTGAATCAATTCCAATTTTCCACTGGGTTTGCATGTTAGTGATTGGTGTATGTGAGCTTTGCCGGATTGCTCAAAGAAACTTCCCACTCCAGAGTTTTTGAAGGCACCTGGTTTCTTGCAGGACTCAGGACAGATGTATGGACCTCACATATAGAAAAAAGCAGGAAAAGCAGCTGGACTTGGCTTAGTTCAGCACAAGCTGGGCTGAACTATGGATGTGTTGCTGCAGAGTTGACCAAGGAACCCAGATCTTGGGGTACACACTCCTGTGGGGCAATTCTGAGGCATGTTTCACAGCAGTGCTCAAAATGGCCAGATTAAAATGGGTGCATCAAAATGCACCGCGCTCAGCCAGTGAGCGGGAACCGGTCTCCACATGGGATCCGAACCCTCGGCGGGAGCGCCGCGCCACCGGGCCAGCCCCACAGTACTATTTTTAAAAAGAAATAACTGATTAGTTAGAGGATACTACTTGATTTCCTGAAAAGATAAAATAAAATATTAAACAACCATTATAGAGTTATCTGCCGAAGTTAGTAGCAATAGTGTGCCAGAAGATCACCTTGCACATCATCCTGTTGTCTGGCAAAGAAATATGATTAACCTTCCCTTCATTTAGGGAAGTTTCTTTGAAAAAATTCTTTCCAGGGAAAGTGGGCAAGGAGACAAAGGCACCATGGGCCTCTGGTCAATTATCACTGGCTTCATTCAATGGATAACCTTGTCATCTGATATAGAACTTAGTGTTAAATCTTATTTCTCTTTTACTACTGTTTACCTTTATAATTTTTTTCTGATATAGAACTTAGTGTTAAATCTTATTTCTCTTTTACTACTGTTTACCTTTATAATTTAAAAATAAATCTTATTTCTCTTTTACTACTGTTTACCTTTATAATTTTTTAAAAAAAAAAAAGCATAATACAACAAGAATCCTTGGAAAACTCACGAAATTTGTGAGGAAAAAGCCAAGGGGAAGTTCCACTCTGAAGTGCCAAGGGAGTACATCTTTGCTGCTCAGTTAGTGCTCGGCCCTCATCTGTAACAAGGGACACAGCAACCTACCTCACGGTTTTGAGAATAAATGGGGGGACACCTGGCACAGTGACTGGCTCATAATGATGGGTGCTCAATAAACAATAGCTACAATTTTTATTTTATGTTTTCCCTATTATGTATTTGATTCCTAAAATACATTCTTTGTCTTTTCACATTTTTTGTCTCATTTTTCTTCTACACATGGTATCTCCTAACTAATTTTTCCCTTTTTCAATTTGTCTGTGCCCCCAACTTCTTCCCAACCCCACAAGCTTCTCATATTATCTGTTCCCTTTTTACTCCCATTTTTCTTTTCTGTTCCTTATTCCAATCTTGGCATCCACTATCAAATGAAAGAACATTAAAAATCTTAAGTTTAGATGTACTATAAGTGTCTTATAGAGAAAATTCTATAATTAAAAGATTTTTAATTCCCATATCTTTGTAGCATAGGAACGCCATTTCCAAAACTATTTTTTGAGGAAAATCTTAGTCACATGCATAGATCTGTCCTCTTAGTCCAGTTCATTCTATCTCAACACTTCTTCTGGTAAGACAACTTCAGTTTTCCTAAGTCGTGACAACTCTTCATCCAACTTGGATGGCGACTAAAGTACAAATCAGCGTCACAGATCAAGTCCTGATCAGAAAATTAAACTTAAACTCACCAACACTCCATATTTATAAAAATTTAAATTTCTGATATAACCTGGAGTCAGCTAAACTATAAATTTTAAGTAACACAGAGTAATCTGTAAAGTAAAAATAATTGGATTTTTAGAAGGTGAATGGTAGAGTTATTTTGCAAATTTACAAATAGAAAACTATGGGACTAAAACTTGGCCTGTATGTCTTCAAAGGCTTAGCTCTCTTATTTCTTTTGGTTTTCCCCTTCCTCAAATAAAAGCATAAATACTATGTGTGGTGGGGGAGGGGAGGGGGAAGAACCCACACACACCTCTAATTTCTCAACATTTTCTGTTCTATGTTTTGGAACAAAGCTTCATCTATACCAGATACTTCACAAAAACAAAATGTTCACTCTTTCCAGAGCCTGAGAGCCAACTAATTGGGGACTTTTACAACCACTGGTGGCCCTGTTCTCTTTAGTGGAGCATCTATGCACCACTCCCAGGGGCACAATAATTCTGCTTGTAACTCCAGCAAACCTGACCAGACCCACCTACCCCAGCTCAGGAGCTGTAGAGCACCCCAGCATCTCTCTTTGGAGGCACAGGGTCCTGCCCACAACCCCAATGACCTTTTTCAGAATGGCCCACTCCAGCTGAAAAGCTGAAGAGCACCCCAGTGTCTCTTTCTGAGGAGTCCAAGATCCTGGCTGTGGCCCCAGCAACCACACCCAGCTAAGAAGCTGCAGAGTGCCCTAGAGATTCTCACAGAGTACAGAGTTCTACTCGAAGCCTGTGACCCCACCCAGAGTTGCCCAATTCCACTGAGGAGCTTCTGAGTGCCTCTGCATCTCTTTCGAAGTCCAGGGTTCTGACTACAACCTCAGCAATCTCACCCAGAGGTGCCCATTTAAGCTGAGGAACTTCAGAGCATCCCAGTGCCTTCCTCAGGGGCATAGGATCCTGGCCATGGCACCAATGAGCCCATCCAGGGTCACTCATTCTTGCTGAGGAGCTGCAGAGTGCCCCAGCACCTCTCTTGGGTATGGAGGGTCCTGTCCACAGCCTCAGAGACCTCATCTCATCCAAAATTGCCCCCAGTAGCTAAGGAGCTGCAGAGAGTCCCAGCATCACTCTCAAGAGTCCGAGATCCTGACTGCAGCCCCAGTAACCCCACTCAGGTCCACCAACTCCAGCTGAGGAGCTGCAGAGCACCCTGGCACCTCTTCTGGGGTACAGAGTCCTATTCGAAGCCCCAGTGACCCCATCCAAAATTGCCCACTTCAGTCACCCATCTTTGTCAAAGTCCAAGGTCCTGGCTATAGCCACATAAACTCTGCCCAGGGTCACCCATTTAAGCTGCAAAATCCCTTATCAAAATACTAGCAAACTGAATTTACCAACACATCAAAAAAAGATTATACATCATCATCAAGTGGGATTTATCCCAGGATACAACGATGGTTCAACACACGCAAATCAATAAATGTATGACATCCACATCAACAAAATTAAGGACAAAAAACATATGGTCATCTCAATAGATGCAGAAAAACCACTGATAAAATTCAACATCCCTTAATGATAAAAACTCTAAACAAATTTGGTATATAAGGAAAGTACCTCAACACAATAAATCCATATATGACAAACACACAGAAAAGTTGAAAGCTCTTCCTCTAAGAACAGGAACAAGACAAGGATGCCCACTTTTACTACTCTTATTTAACAAAGTACTAGAATTTGTAGCCAGAGCAATTAGGCAAGGGGAAGAAATAAAGGGTATACAAATTGGAAAAGAAGAAGTCAAATTATGTCAAAATGTCCATACTACCAAAAGATTCAATGCAATTCCTATCAAAATACCAGTGACACTGATCAAAGAAATAGAAAAAACAATCCTAAAATTTATATAGAACCACAAAAGACCCCAAATAGCCAAAGCAATCCTGAGTAAAAAGAACAAAGTTAGAGGCGTTACATTACCTGACTTCAAAATATACTACAAAGCTACAGTATGGTACTGACATAAAAACAGACACATGGACCAATGGAATAGAGAAACCAGAAATAAGTCCATGTGTCTACAGACAACTGATTTTTGTACAAAGGTGCCAAGAACATACATTGACAAAAGGATAGCCTCTTCAATAAATGGTGCTGGAAATCTATGTGAAGAAAGAAACTACACTCCTATCTCTCACCATATACCAAAATCAACTCAAAATGGATTAAAGATTTAAATGTAAGACCTGAACCTATAAAACTAGAAAAAGACATAAGGAAAATGCTCCAAGATGTTGGTCTGAGCAAAACTTTTATGGCGATGACTTCTAAAAGCAAGGCAATAAGAGCAAAAATAGACAAATGGATTTACACTCAAAATGGATTAAAGATTTAAATGTAAGACCTGAACCTATAAAACTAGAAAAAGACATAGGGAAAATGCTCCAAGATGTTGGTCTGAGCAAAACTTTTATGGCGATGACTTCTAAAAGCAAGGCAATAAGAGCAAAAATAGACAAATGGATTTACATTTACATCATACTAAAAAGCTTCTGCACAGCAAAGGAAATAATCTGTAGAGTGAAGAGGCAACCAGCAGAACAGGAAAAAATATCTGCAAACTACTCATCTGACAAAGGATTAATATCCAGAATGTACAGGGAACTTAAACAACTCAACATCAAATAATATAATAATAATCTGATTGAAAAATGGGCAAATGACTTGAAGAGACATTTCTCTAAAGGAAGACATACAAATTGACCAATAGGTATGTGAAAAAACGCTCAACATCACTAACTATCAGGGAAATACAAATCAAAACCACAATGAGATATCATCTCACCCCAGTTACCATGGCTATTATCAAAAAGACAAAAAATAACACATGCTGGTGAGGATACAGAGAAAAGGGAACCTGTTACACACCATTGGAAGGAATGTAAATTACTACAGCCATTATGGAAAACAGTATGGAGGTTCCTCAGAAAACTGAAATAGAAATACCATTGATCCAGCAATCCCATTACTGGGTATTTACCCAAAAGAAAGGAAATTGTCACACAGAAGAGAGATCTGCACTCCTGTGTTTATTGCAGCACTATTCACAATAGCCAAGATATGAAATTAACCTAGGTGTCCATCGACAGATAAATGGATAAGGAAAATGTGGTGTATATACCCAAGGGAACACTACTCAGCCACAAAAAAGAATGAAATCTTGTCATTTGCAGCAACATGGATAAGCCTGAAGACATTATGTTAAGTGAAATAAGGCACAGAAAGATAAATACCACATGTTCTCACTCATATGTGGAGCTTAAAAAAAAAATTGAGCTTTTAGAAGTAGAGAAAATTGTGGTTACCAGAAGCTGGGAAGGGGTGGGTGGATAAGGAGAGGTTGGCTAATGGATAAAAAATTACAGCTACATAGGAAAAATAAATTCTAGTGGTGTATAGTACTAGGAATCTATAATTAACAATAATTTACTGTACACTCTCAAATGGCTAGAAGAGAGGAGCTTAAATGTTCTCATCACAAAGAAATAATAAATTTTTGCAATGATAAATATGCTAATTACCTTGATTCGATCATTACACACTGCATACATGTATCGACATATAACTCTGTACCTCAACATTTATAATCAATATGTGTCAATTAAAAACAAATAAAAAGAAATCAGTGTTCTGTTACTGGATGAATAGTTTCCAACTTTTCACTATTCAAAAAAAAAATGCTGTTATGAACATCTCACTGATCCCATCCAAGAACAGGGATTTCTTTACATTTGTTCAAGTCTACTTTGTGTCTTTCAGAAGTGTTTTAAATTTTCCTTACATAGGTTTTGTGGTTCTTATTGATTTCCTTCTTAAATATTTAATCTTTGTTATTGCTATTCTAAAACACAGTTTTCTCTATCATGACATCTTCATGTATGCTTGCACAATGAATGGCACTGATTTTTGTATGTTAATGCTATATACTGAGACCTTACAAAAATCTTCTTTGATTGGTTTAATTGATTCTGTAAGGTTTTCCAGATATACTATCATATTATCCAAAAGAGTGTTATTTCTTCATTACCAATTCTAATGACTCTGACTTCTCTTCTAACTGCATTCTAACCATAGTACAATGTGAACACAAAGTGGAGACACTGAGAATCCTTGTATTAATCTTGAATTTAGTGGAAGTATCTCTAGTGTTCCCCATTAAGTAAAACTGGCTCTAGAGTTAAGGGGTGTGTGTGTGTGTAATCATATTAAGGAAAGTACTCCTTAAATCCTATGTTCTTGGTATTTTTAACATGAATGGGTGTTAAAATTTCCCAGAGATCTTTTTAGCATCAATGTAGATAATCATATGATTATCTGGGAAATTTCTGAAAGCATGTTTAGTCAAATGATCCCCATGGCCATTAAAACATCTAGCTTTGAGCAATGTGACTTCCACGCGCAACTTCATCCACATGAACAAGCTATAAAATCCACTACAAGGTAACAGAATGTCAAGTATAGCTCAAAGCTGCAAACCAGTTAAAGGTTAGAGAACAGGTACCAAAAACAATTATTTTAGATTTAGAATAGTTGACCTTCCATACTTTTTTCTTGCAATAATTAGGCATCAACCAGTTAAGATTCAAAAATGATATTAAATTTTGCTCCATGAGCTATAAAATGAAAACAAATACACAGTACAAAGTAATAATGCAAAGTGCCCAATATATACTAGAATTCAAAAACTATATAAAAAAAAAGTAGCATATCAGATGTAATTTTTGTCAAAAGTGTTAGTCGTAAAAAAAATTGAATACTTAATTTTAAATTTATCTTTTAATCCCAGAGCCATATGGGAATTTCAAGTCATCCATGGGTCATCTGAATGGTAAATATTAATAAAAAATTGAAAAATAACAATGATTAACAATAGAGAATGGCAAAAAAATCCCAAAAAACAAAAACAAAACAACAAAAAAACCCCCATAAAATCTCAATATGACAAACTCAAGAATGTTAATGAAATGTTTAAAAAGAAAAAACAAAACATAAGCTTTTACAAATAGATTGATGTTTTTGTTTTATAAAATAAGTAGCACTTACTGAGCACTTAATACGTGCGAGGCACTGTTCTAAGCACTTTATGTACATTATTTTATTTACTTTATAAACGCTCTATGAGATACATACTGCTACTATCCCAATTTTACACTGAAAAAATGAGGCTTATTCCAATTGAAGTCTGAACGTTGGTTTTTTTTAAAGACTATCTTAGACATGACACCAAAAGTAATCCCCATAAAAGAAAAAAATATGGTAAACTTCACCAAAATTTAAAAAAAAAACAACAAAAAAAACTTTCTCTGTGAGGGACATTAAGATAATGAAAAGGCAGTTGAGACTGGGAGAAAATATTTGTAACTTACTTACCCAACAAATGACTTTTATTCAGAATATAATAATCTTTCAAAATTCAATGATAACAGAACAAATAGCCCAATTTAAAAATGGGCAAAAGACTTGAACAGACACTTCATCAAACAGGATATACAGATGGCAAAAACCATATGGAAAAATGTTCACTAATTAATGCAAATTAAAATCAAGATGGAATGTCCTTCAACAAGACTTCAGTATCAACAGATAAACTGTGATAAATCCATATAATGGAGTATTGTACTACTTACCAACAACAAGGAATAAACTATTGATACACAGAACAATTTTAGATGAATCACAAAGGTATTACTGTTAAAAGAAAACAGTATGATTATACACTGTATGATTCCATTTATATGGAATTGGAGATTCCCAGAAAGACAAGATCAGATTGACAGAAAACAGTGGTTGCAAGAGGGCAGGGTAGGGGGAGGGTGTGACTATAAAAGGACAGCACAAGAGAATTTATTATCTTGACTGCAGTGGTGGTGATACAGTCTATACACATGTTAAAATTCATAGAACTCTGGGCTGAACCCGTGGCGCACTCAGGAGAGTGAAGCGCTTGGGAGAGTGAGGCGCTTGGGAGCGCAGCGGCGCTCCCCCCGCGGGGTCGGATCCTATATAGAAATGGCCGGTGCCGCTGACTGGCTGAGCAGGGTGCGGGCGACACCAAGCCAAGGGTTGCGATCACCTTACCGGTCCCAAAAAAAAAAAAAAAAAAAAAAAAATTCATAGAACTCTACACCAACCAAAAAATGTTAACTTTACTACATGATAATAGGGAAAAAAAGGAAAAAGGGAAAAGCTGACAGGACCATATTGGATCATATTCTTATTCATATTCTTATCCACCTAATGTCTCTTTAGGTCGTTGCCTAGAGACAGCTTTATGCTGAAGTAAATAAAAGGTGGGAAGAAATTTTTTAAAAGACAGTCTACAGATGACTTAGGTACTCCTCAAAAGTTAGGTACATGTGTTATAGATGAGGTCAACTGAATATCAACCAGCCCAGTCAGCTGCCTGTCTTTTTAGAGTTCCTATTCTTCACTTCTTTCACTTTAAGACTCAAAGGCAATAACTTCTCTCACTTCCCACAAGCTCTATCTGCAACTCAGCACTGGTTCATCCTGTGACAGAGCTGGTGATAACAAGATGGGACAAAAAGCGGATGGCAAACAGCAAATGCTACTACTCCATACCATTCTTTTCCTAATAACTTTCATTCTCTACTCTCCACCCCCATCCTCACTCCCAGGTCCTCACTTTCCTATTTTTAAATTCAGTGAAGTAATACCTAAGACAGTCACTGAAAATGACTATTCCCTATCAGTCTTTTATATCCCTAAAAACTGTCACTAACACTTAGGAGGATGACTTTTTTTTACCTATTCTCATCATCTTGTTTCCTTTCCAGAATTTTACAGTAGTAAAATCCCAATATACAATCTAACAAAGACTTTAGAAACTCTCAAATTGGATAAATGCATGCTTCAGGAATATGGCAATTGGAGAGTGAAGCTAACACAATATTTTGGTTCCTGATTGGTCAAGGAAGGAAAGAAACCTTTCTCGAGTTAGTAGCAATAAAAAATAGAAAAGGAACCAGTGAGGTGACAGGGAAAAAAATAAAAATACAGCTCACTAGTCTAGAGTGGACAGCATATTAGAACATTTCTGTCATGTAGTCATCCCACCTGTGCCTGGACTCTTCCTGTGTCAGAAAATAATGAGGCAACAGGGAAATGGTGCAGACTGAGAATGATCTCAGGAGTTATTAATATATGTACTACAAATAATTTTTAAGTTTTTTACTGAGTGATGGTACTTAGTTCTAAACTTAATTTCCTCTTATATTTGTCACAAAACAACATAAATAACTTGCATTGGATGTCATTTTCAGGCTGCTTTGAGGTATGCATTTGTTTTTATAACTGTTAAGTTATAGGAACCAAGGAAAGTGGAGACTGTAGGAGAAAGACAGATTGTCACAGTTTTTGCAAAATGTTGACCCTGGATTTTAGAACCCTAAAAATATATTAGTAAGCTTCTTTAGTACAAAGTTTAAAAATTCTCTGGCTCTCATGTTGAGAAATATACATACATTATAACCTACCAGCGTAGTAACTAACTCCATACAACTGGTTTGCTGGTACGTTTTTCTACTGCCTTTCAAGGTAGTGAAAGAAGTCACAACCTACACATTTGGTAAGAAGTTTCTCCTCAAATATAATCTGCATAGAAGCAAGTATTTATTAATAGTTTAATCTGTTTAAAGCAAAGGAAAGGAAAAAAAGGGAAGGAATGAGACAGGAAAAAAAGAAAGAGGAAGAAGGAGGAAGGGAGAAAAGGAGGGAGGGAGGGAAGGAGGCAGAAGCAAGCCATTTACCTAAGGCCAACACACCATTTCAAGTAAGTGAAGCAAAGGTTAAACTACAATTTATTTAACTAGCAATAGTCGTATGATAAAAATAATTAAAATAATTAAAAATAATCTATCAAGCTGCCTGGGAAAGATTTTCTTCATTAAATATACTACACTATTACTGTTCCAGAAAGAGAAAATAATAGGCTTCTGATTTCACTCCTTACATAAACTACATTTTATAATATCTGAAAAGTACAGAAATGATTACACTTAAACTTTTATCCTTCACTTCAATGGCTCCTAAAGAAATTAATAGTAAGAGTTTATTTTTCCCATATCTATATGGGTTTCTGGAATAAAATTTGTATTTCTTAACATAAATCAGTACAGATGGTCCCCAACTTAAAATGGTTTGACTTAGGATTTTTCAACTTTAAGATGGTTCAAAAGCAATACACATACAATAGAAACCATACTTCGAGTAGCCATGCAACCATTCTGTTTTTCACTTTTGGTATAGTATTCAACAAGTTACATGAGACATTTAACACTTTATTATAAAACAGACTTTGTTAGATGATTTTGCCCAGCTGTAGGCTAATATAAGTGTTCTGAGCACATTTAAGATAGGCTAGAGGCCAAGCTATGATGTTCAGTAGGTTAGGTATATTAAATGCATTTTCTAATTAACCCCATCACAATTTGAGGAGCATATGTATATGCAAATATAAATGGCTTATCAGATTAACAGAGGCCTACCTTTAGACAGTTCTGAAAGATACAAAAGTTCTTCAGTGTGCTAAAGTAAAACATCTCTCATCAAATCTGTACTTTGGAAACATCAAGAACAAATACCTCCTGTTTTCTCAGTTTTTTATTCTTTCTCAAAGCAATTGCTTCAATAGATTCTAGTCAATTAAGGTTTCTAGGTGGACCATCATTTCCATTTAATTTTTCCATTTCCATTCTTCATTTTTCCACATATCTTAAAGCTTAAAGACTAAATTCTATATAAAAACTGAGAATCAGCCAAGAAAGAACACCAAGAGAAGGTATGGCCAACACGGAATCTTCTAAAATCAACCTACAGTATAACCTGAATGTGTTTCACACTGTTTCAAAGTGAGGGGACAAGACTGTGTTATGACACGGAATCAGGGACGGTGGGAAGAACACCTACCTACTGAAGCAGTAGCCGAGTAGAGAGAAATACAGTGTTGAATTTTCAAAGGACAAAAATCTGCCTTGATAGGCAAAAAAGGTCTCTTCAGCAATTCAACACGTATCTACGAGAGAAAAACGAGCCAGAAACCCTAATATACCAACAGGAGGTGAAAACTGATGTTTAGAAGGGTAAAAAATTAGAAAGCACCTGAAAAAAAGCTTTCCTACCTTAAAGCCTTTTGATTTGGGGCCTGCACATGACCTTGATTCTTCCTGTCCTGTCACCATTACTTTCCTTGTCTCCTAGCAATCACTGTCCTCTCATCTGGTATCCACCTCTTAGCTCTTCTAAGCTGCAGCTATACTCTGTAATATAAGTCACAGCAGAAGTACCTATTCTCTTCATTTCTAACTGGCAAAATCTTTAAAAAAATTAATAGTAACAATATCCTGGACTGGCATACAAAGATTCCAGTGCAGAGTAGCAATTTTCATTTTTAAAGTGCGATGTGCCTCTATTCCTCAGAGTAAAACAGGTTTTTTCCCTTTTCAACCTCACTATCCCTTTACTCTCAAACCCTCTTAGGCTACTACAAAACTATAGTATCCTCAATCCAGATGAAGAAATAAGAAAATCCCAGTGGAGAGCTTTCTTGCTTGAGGCTGTAACAACAGCCAGAGAACACCTGCGTGGTTTTTAAATTCTCACTTCAAAATTAGTTTATGTGCTGGCTGTGAAGATGCTGGCATCTCCCACTCATGTTACTAACATCTGATTTTAATAATCAAACACTTCTGAAATATGTAGGCTATATTTTCTAATAAGTCCATTTCCTGAAATACACTTAAAGAATATGACATTCTAAGCATCTAAAGGGCTTTGCCATTTTTGGAAACCACTGACATGTGAAAGATTCTCTCCTCTAAGGAAATTGGCAGTGTTTATTCTTCTTAACGGATAGTTCCCCTGAATTTCCGGGGAAAAAACCACGCAAAAAAAAGTATGTGAGAATTCTTTTCTAACTGTAATAAATCCACTGGAAGCCCAAGAAAAAGACCTTTTGTTAACTACTGTCTGTAGATTATACCACTGTCATAAGAGCAAAACTGTCCCTTAATTTTTAAAAGATACTAAAGGAAATTTCCCAATAAAAATCATCTTCTACATATCATAAAATCCTCACCCTCAAAAGGTTGAAGTCACATATGGTTTTACAGATGAGTTTGCCAACCTTCCACTCCCTCTTAATTCATCCATAAATAATTTACATGTGTTTCTAAAAGATAAAGCCATTTTTTATTCCCAATTCACATTTTTACTCCAAGTAGAATAGTGGTTAACACTGAATTTTATTGAATTAAGTGGTGACTTTTAGGAGTTTATGTTTCTGAAGTGATTTTTTTTTAATGGAATTAAAATCAGTGGCTTTAAAAGTACCGGTTGAGTATCCCTTATCCAAAATGTTTGGGATCAGTTTGGAATATTTGCACTATACATTCTGGTTAAGCATCCCAAATCTGAGAATCTGTAATCCATAGTGCTGCAATGAGCATTTCCTTTGAGCTTCATGTTGGCACTCAAAAAGTTTCAGATTTTGGAGCATTTCAGATTTTGGATATTCGCACTTGGGATGCTTAACCCATGCTAAATTTATTTTAAAATGTTTTCCTCTCTTGCAAAATTAATTTAGTTAACAAGGATTATTGGAAATTGCACAAAATTCATGTTTTTTTAAATCAAAAACATCCCTTTACAGAGAAAGTAAGGACTAGAAAATAGAGCTACTTGAAAAATAAATTCATCTAGCTAGGGTGAGGAGGTTTGGTGTTTAATTTTCAAATTTTGATAGTAATTTATACAAATTCTTCATGTTTTATTTTGTCAGTTTTACATTTCTATATCTCCAGAAATCCAGTTTGTGTAAGTTTTTAAAATGTATTAATGTATAATCATATTTTAACTAAAATATCTAATATAAGGAAAAATGCTACTGGAAACGACAACCAAGCTACAGATTTGTGAAACGTATCACTGTTTTAAAACAAAATCAGTTTGAAAAGATAGATACTTTTACCCATACTTTTTATTGAAAACAATCTACGTATACTTAGCAATCCTCATCATCTTATAAAAAAGCTGGCAAACTTTTTCTATGAAGGGCCAAACAGTAAGTATTTTCAGCTTTGTGGACCAGACAGTCTTTGTCACAACTACTCAAATTATATTGCTGTAGCATGAAAGAAGTTGTAGAAATACATAAAAAATGAGAATGGCTATATTCCAACAAAATCTTATTTACAAAAATAAGTGGTGGGCCATACTTGGCTTCCAGACCACAGTTTGCCAATTCCAGTCCTATAAAATAATCTGAAAGTCGCAGAATTAATCCTTCTAGTTTCTCTCTATGTCCCAGGGCCTATTGCGCCATACTTGGCTTCCAGACCACAGTTTGCCAATTCCAGTCCTATAAAATAATCTGAAAGTCACAGAATTAATCCTTCTAGTTTCTCTCTATGTCCCAGGGCCTATTGTCTTACTGTTGAGATAGAAAATTGTATCTAGGCTCTCCCATTCCCAAAGCTTCAGTTTTGGAATTTAAACGATTCAGTCGTAGAACTTGAAATGAACTTACTCTTTCCTTGCCAAAGGACCCCAGCCAATTTCAATTCAATTAAAGAGAAGTGCTCCCTGGGTAAGCCATCAAGAGCAGTTCATAAGACTCTAGTAAGGAATCAAAGCAGGTAAAGGTTTTACTCTACCAAAAGACTTTATGAGACAGGTATTATTATTCCCAATCTTCAGATGAGGAAACTGAGACTCAGAATAAGTTAGTCATCCAGGGTCTGTTCCATAACCAATACCTATGTGTCTACATCATACTGCCTCCAGCAAACTGAAATGATAAAAACAAAAATATGGCAAATCAAAATATGTAATTAGCTATGTCTCCTAGAAGTCATATCTCAGGTCCCTTAAGGGAAATATTGTTTTGTCAACCTAATCTGGGGTTTTTTTTGTTTTGTTTTGTGTTTTTTTTTTTTTTTGTCTTTTGTCTTTTTTTTTTTCCGTGTCCGGCAACGGATCGCAACCCTCAGTGTTGCCCCCGTACCGGACCGGGGACCAGCAACGGGATTGCAACCCTCGGTGTTGCTCCCGCGCCTCGCTCAGCCAGTGAGCGGGAACCGGTCTGTATGTGGGATCTGAACCCTCAGGCGGGAGCGCCGCCGCGCTTCCCAAGCGGCGCACTATCCAGAGCGCCACCGGGCCGGCCCTGTTTGTTTGTTTTTTGATGAAAGCTATGATTCAGTATTTTAATCACTGTTTCAATATTTTTTTGGACATTTTTGTTCTAACCAATTACCTATAAAATAACAAATCACCAGAAAAACAACAAATTCCTTTTCAGATTTTATGATATCTGTGCTCCTACCTGACACTGATTAATAGCTGCATGGTTGCCATGGAATGGAGACTGTCTTTCTTTATCTCGATGATGCCGACTGCTGTGTTTACTTCTCTGCAATTGCTGGCGTAATTTTGCAATCTAAAAAGGGAAAAATAACAAGAACACCACAGTGTTTTCCACTCTAAATAAAAGCACATTTGCTTAATAAGAACCAGTAAAACAGAATCTTAATAAGTCCGTTATATTTTTAAATCATATCACAAAATCCAATAAGATACAATAATACAAAATTTTTATAAACATATACACACATACACGCGTGCATGTATGTATCTTTCTCTTAAAAAGAAGCAAAATTATGTTCCAACATTGTCCTCATCCTTCAAGCTTCCCAAGTACTACACAAATGAAGTTTTCAGCACTTAGAATAAATTACATTACAGATTTCACAAATAATTCAAAAATAACGATAATTATTCCCTCAGTGCCCCTACCATAAGTCAACTTTTATTTAGATTTCAATTTCTCTATCAAACACCTAAACTTCAACAGCTTCAAAAACTAAATATTTTTTTTTTTTTTTTTTGGTGGCTGGCCAGTACAGGGATCCAAACCCTGGACCTTGGTGTTATCAGCACTGAACTATAACCACGTAAGCTAACTGGCCAACCCTGAATTCATTTTTAAACACTATTTAATTTTGTGGGGCTGGCTGGTTAGCTCAGTTGGTTAGAGCACGGTGTTAATAACACCAAGGTCCAGGGTTTGATCCCAGTGCCAGCCAGCCTCCTCTGACACCCCCCAAAATTTCAATTCAAGCCACAAATGCATTTGCAAATATAATCTTTAAGTGACAAATGCAATTTCAACGAATACCCCATATTATTTATTCCTTGACTGATTTTTTCCTTTTTATTTCTACATTATGTATAAAACGCAAACATCATTAACTACAGGTATGGAAAATGGTAATCAAAGCATGGGGCCACAATCAACTTGGTAGTATTGGGTTTCTAAATTTCAGAAACACCACCATATATAGAAAAATAATAAATGTGATTTGTATCACTACAATTTTATAAATCTGATGATGGTATTATTTTGACAGGTACGGACATTTCTTAAAAAAACAAACAAAGAAAAACACATCGTCAGCTCAGTAATGTGTACACTTTCCTTTTCAAATCTTTCATCAAATCAATACAATAACTGTTTTGCTGTTGCTATTTCTCAAGTCAAAAAAAAAAAAAAAAAAATCAATGGAAAGTGACAAATCCTTGCTGCCCACAACTTCAAGGAACTAGCCAATGAGAGGATCAAATTTCAACACCCACTTCCTTGGAACTATTTTCCTGACCTCCTTAAGTTGATCTGTACTGCCCCAGGATGCTGAGCGCTTGTGAGACCCTTTCTTCTTTTCAGAATATTCTTCAGCCCATGCACTCTCTGTCTACAATGGAAAAAGAGGGAAGGGGTATTTTAACAAAAATCATTTAACAATAATGTATACTATGATTTTTTCTATTATAAATACATTCCCATTACAGAAAAATTAGGTATTAGAAAATATTTAAAATAACAAAAATTATCCACAATACTCTCAGCACCACTTACTTCATTACAATTAATAATTTAGCATATTTCTTTCATTTCTATTACTAATAAAAATTATTAATTATTTCCACATAATTTTAATTATACTGTAAATAGAGTATTTATTAAACAAACAGGTATAAAAAAAGATACATGCTAAAAATAGCTAACATTCTTGTGCTCTTATTATTTGTGGGGCACTGTGCTTTCATACACTTTATCTGATTTAACACATATTAAAAGTTCTACAAGTTTTGCAGACAAGAAAACTATAACAATGAGGGGTTAGATAAGTTTCCTAAGGTCTCAGAGCTAGGAAGTAGCAAGCCAAGAAATAAACCTAAGAATCCAGAGTTCATAATCTCAACCTCTATGCTATGTCTAGTCTTGCTTTAAGTATCTGCAGAGAATAGCCTCAAAAATGTTAAGTCTTTAGAGGTTATGCCAAACCCCGAATTTAAAAATAGTGTATCAGAAAATAAAATATAGACGAGTTCTTGGCACATGAAAATATGCTCAACCTCACCCATAATAAGAGAAATGCAAGTTAAAACTTCCCCAAGACTGGGCAATTTGAATATATAAACTCTCTTACACTGCTGGTAGGAATGTAAATTAGTGTAGCCTTATAATGGAGGGATTTGGCAACTGCTGTCAAAGTTATAAATGCACATACTGTGTGACACAGCAACTCCTCTAGGGTAATTTATACTGCAGATGTACAAAATGCACATATTTATGTAAAAAATGACATATTCATATGATTCCTTGTAGCACTGTTCTTACAAGTAAAAAATTGGAATGATGTAAATTAATTGGACTTATTTAGCACTAGCTAAATAAATTATACTATATCTTTACAACAATATTATACAACTATAAAAAATTAGTAAGGAAATTCACATTGTACAGATATGAAATAATCTCTACAATGTATTGTTAAGTGAAAAGTCTCAAGGCTTAACACAGTGTGTAAAACAACTGACTTTATATGAGACTGCTAGGAAGCATATAAACCTATGTAAATTATCTCTGGAAGAATATACATGGTTACAAAAGAAAGTGGTACCAGTGGCTGCATCCTAGGAGGAAGAACTCCACGATATATACCCTTCTGTACCTCTGGAACTTTGTACTACAGTAGTCCCACCTTATCTGAAGTTTCAGTTAAGTATGGTCAACTGCAGTCCGAAAATATTAAATAGAAAATTCCAAAAATAATTCATAGGTTTTAAATTGCATGCAGTTCTGAGTAGCATGATGAAATCTTGCACTGTCCTGCTCACTCCAGCCCAGGATGTGAATCATCCCTTTGTCCAGAGTATCTAAGCTGTATATGCTACCCACCCATTCGTTAGTCACTTACTAGCCATCTTGGTTATCAGATCGACTGTTTCTCAGTATCACGATGCTTGTGTTCAAATTACGCTTATTTTATGTATATGCTACCCACCCATTCGTTAGTCACTTACTAGCCATCTTGGTTATCAGATCGACTGTCTCTCAGTATCACGATGCTTGTGTTCAAATTACGCTTATTTTACTTAATAATGGGCCCTAAAGTCCAAGAGTAGTGATTCTGGCATATTGTTATAATAGTGGTATTTTATTATGAGTTTTCTGTTGTTAATCTCTTACTGTGGTTAATTTATACATTGAACTTTATCATAGGTATGTATGTATACGAAAAACATACTATACACAGGGTTCAGTACTACCTGTGATTTCAGGCATCCACTGGGGGTCTTGGAACGTCCCCTTATCTGTGGGCACTACTGTACATGAATGAATGCACAGCCTATTCAAAACAATAAAAAGTACCTGGAAAATACTGTGCATAGTTTGACTATCCTTTGCACTTTTAACCTACCAATTACTAACTATAAAATGATGCAGTTTTAAATGGGGAAGAAAAGGAAAGGTTTTCCAAAATCAAGGAACTATCATCATAATTAGTCATTGCCCCAGGCCTGGACCTCACAGCAAAAAGAACTTCATTCTGACAATAATCCTTAAAACACTGAATCAGAAGGAAGGGTTGCAATTTGGTCAACTTCCCAGCACTCTATGCCCAGTTCCTCCTTAATCTCCATCTTCACTTTAGGGTCACTAATTGATACAGTAAGTTCCATAATAGAGATGACACCTATTATGTTCATTATTTCTCATATTAGGGTCCATAGGCTCTAAATGTTTGTTGCTAAAACACCTGTCAGAGAGACCAACCTAGACCACAATAAATAGGACCACAGAGCATAAAGTACCAAAATCAAAGTAATGATCTTAATATTAAAAAATTTTAAATCTTAACAAACACATTGTTAGTATACAGCACAGTATGCATGGTTCAGATAATATATGTTGGTGTTACACAAACTCTAAATCTCAGCTCAGTTATATAACATCTTTGTCATTTTAGACAACTTATTTTTCCTATATGAATTTTATTTTCTTCATTTATAAAAAAGGAATATTATTTACTAAAATTGTAAGTTGAATTTAAGGGGTTAATATATGTAAAGGGTTTATATTTTTAAGCACAGCGCCAAGAACGAAATAAATAAATGTTAACTATTATTTTCACCCTATTACACCAAATAGTCATTACTTATTTTGTTATCTCTATAGTCATGGAGATATACGGAAGAATATAGAGAATTCTTTAATCAAAAAGAAAAAAATTGGCTGAGTCATAATTTCACTTAAAAACAAAGTCCAGATAAAAATAGAAAACTTTATCAAAATATTTTTTTGAGTTGTAATCAAATGTACATGATAACAGGACACTATAAAACATTATAAATGGGGAGAAGCAAAGCCTGGCTCTTCAGAGTAGTCTACCGGTTAGCACATCTCTCAGTGAGAGCTAAAGCAAGGAGGGCAAGAGTAGGAATGTGCTCTCTGTGTGTAAATGTCTATGAGTGTTATCATCTTTACACTCTAAAACCAAAAAAGAAAAACTCTTTCACATATTTTACATTATTATTTATATTAAAACTTTGGGTTAGGGCCGGCCCAGTGGCGCACTGCTACAGTGTGCCGCTTGGGAAGCGCGGCGGCGCTCCCGCCAAGGGTTCGGATCCCACATACAGACCGGTTCCCGCTCACTGGCTGAGCAAGGTGCAGGGAGCAACACTGAGGGTTGCGATCCATTGCCGGTCAAAAAAAAAAAAAAAGACAAAAAAAAAAAAAAAAACTTTGGGTTAAATCATGAAGACCTACATTGTAAATATAATTCCAAATTTAAGAATTGTTTGTTCAAAATTTTACACTTACATTTTAGATTTTAGTTCGGTGTTTAACTCAGATCTTACTTGCTGAGGTTCTCAAATATAGTTTGTGGGGGGGGGTTGGCTTATACCTCTCTCTATATAGCTAGTATATAGAGTAATCTCCTTAACCTATGTGAAAAACAAGGTCACAAAAGAATGTGTAGAATATGATATTTTTTTTAAAAAATCACCTTTTTTTTCTTTTTTTGTTTTGCAACCTCTAGAAAAATAACTGACTTAAGCAAGGATCATCAATGGATACTAAAACCATTAGATAAAAAGTTACCAGGAAACAGGATATTATTCATGTGGCATCAAAAATTACCCCACAAGAGCCTGCCCAGGGTCTTAAGGCAGAAGCAGAGGGCAAGCCCCCTCCGCCCAGATGCAGGCAAGAATCAGCACACCTGGTGTCCTTAGGCAGGAGCCAGGGCCAGCCCCCTCCAACCAGAAACAGGTGAGAAACAGAGCACACCCAGGGTCCTAGGCAGGAGCCAAGGGCAGCGTCTCCCACTGGGAAACAGGCAAGGAGCAGGCTGAAAACACCAATATCATGTGGGTAGCCAACCACAGCCACCGCCACCGCCACAAAAGTGACTCAACATCACAGCATTTGCCACAGCTACTGAGCAGGCAGCCTACCAGACACCTGATTGCAGTGACAAAAGGAGAGTCACCAGTGAAGACTGGAAAAAGAAGAGGATGTTTCTTTCCTCAAAGCCCACTCCAGTGTAACAGAAGAAGCAACTGCTCTACCATACCCCTGCTTTATTTCTGACTTTAGTAAATTGTCTTCCCTCTTTTTTTCTTGACTAGTCTTGATAAAGGTTTGCAAATTTTGCTTATTCTTTTGAAGAACAACAAAAAAAGAACTACTAAGCAGTCTACAAAGCACCACTGATGTGAATATTTTATTCAAACATTAATTTTACATAATTCTCTTAGGGTATAATAATCTTTATATATATTGTGTAACTTGTTAAATGTGTAACTATTGTTCATTTTCTTTGACAGACTTTGTTATGGGAAATCAAAATCAAGCTCAAAACTCATTTCTAAATTAATTAATTATTAAAAATTACCCCCATAAATTACTTACTAATTGCAAAAGGAAAAAGTTTATTTCCTCTACAAATGTGTAGGATAATTCATTTTTAAAAAACTTACTGAGAACTAAAAAGTATGAGAATGAGCTATTCTAAATGACAAAAGACTAAAGAGAATCCAAGTGCAATGTATGAATGTCAGATTGAATCTTAGTTTTAAAAAAAGGTAAATATTAACAAAAACTGGATGTTACATGATATTATGGAATTGTTAATTACGTTAGGTGACATAATGCTATTGTGGCTATATACATCACACATAGTAATATTCCTGAAAAAAAGAAAGTAATGACTTGAATCTAATTGTGAAGAAACAGATAAACCCAAATTGAGAACATTCAACAAATACACTGGTCTATACTCCTTAAAAAAAAAAAAAAAAATCAATGTCTTGAAAGGCTGAGGAACTACTCAAAATTAAATGATACCAAAGAGACAAGACATCCAAATGTCATATGCATTCCTTGACTGCGTCCTAGCTTACAGAAGAAATTGCTACAGAGAACATAATTGGGGCAAACGAAAAATTTGAAATATGCATCATATATTAAATAACAGTACTGTATCAATGTAAAATCCCTTAAATTTGATAATTATATTGGTAATATTTTTTAAAAGTCTGTTCATGTACATGAAATATTTAAGAAGAGTCAGAATGTCAACAACTTACTAATGATTAGCAAATAATAACAGTAACAATAACACAATTATATATACAGACAAAGAAAGCAAAATGGGCATGCATCACGTGGTAAACACAGGTGAAAAGTATACTTGTGTTCAATCTATTATTCTTGAAACTTTTCTCTAGAGTTTTTGTTTCTGTTTTTCCAAAATGAAAACTCTAAACAGCATTAGGGAAATTATTAAAGTAAATGATATTAATTTTAAGTATAAAAATAAATTCAAGGAAAAGCACAGAAATATAAAAATTACCTACATATTTATTAAGAACAAGTTAAATATAATATTAAGAGGATTTATTACAAAAACAAAAAAAGTAAGCATAAAGAGCAACAAACAGCTTTGCTAATTTCAGTGATAACATGTTCAGGGCAGTGTCATGCAGCTCCAGCCACCAGAGCCCCACACCCCACAGCCCCAGCCACTGGAGCTCCATGCTGCGTGGCTCTGGCTACCCACAGCTGCACCCACCAGTGCCCCCAGGACTTCTGAGCCTATCCAGTAAAACAGAGACTATAGAATCCACCTGGAACCAAAACTAAAACACCTAACCAAACAGGCAATATAAACCAGACCTACAGGAGGGAGTGTTTCTCCTCAAAAGTCACTGTGAAGTAATAGAAGCAACTGCTCCACCAGATGACCAGACAGCAATGTAGGGAGATAATAGAAATATAAAAAAACAAGAAAATATGACACCACCAAAAAAATATAATAATTCTCAAATACCAGACCCCAAAATGAAGGAAACCCTTGAAATGTCCGAAAAAGAATTCTGAGCAACAATCTTAAAGAAACTCAGTGAGATACAAGACAACACAGATAGACAACACAAAGAAATGAGAAAAAAAATCCAGGACACAAGAAGGAAATTTACAAAGAGATAAACACCATAAAAACAAACATACCAGAGCTCCTGGAACTGAAGGACTCATTCAACCAAATAAAAATCACAATCAAGAGCTTAAGCAGCAGGGTAGGACAAGCAGAAGAAAGAACTTCTGATCTCAGACTTCTGGTCAAGAGGGCAGAACGAACAGTCCCCAGCATCACTCTCTCCCACAAATCAACCAATTTACAACTATAAAAAAGCAATGACAGCCAAGCTGGGGCCACTGATTAAACTACTATATTCAGCTCATTTTAGGCCCTTTTGGGTTCATTTGTAGGCCAGGCCTAGCGCTAGGACAAGGATTAGGGCAAGCGTTATGGTATTAGTTTAAGGCTATTTGTTTGGGTAGCTCATGGGAGTGGTAGTAGAAGGGCAATTTCTAGGTCAGGGGAAGAGGAGGAGAGATCTATGGAGTACATGAATTAGGGAGAAGCCACAATGAGAGAAAATCCCACTCTGACTGTTTTGAATCCTGGCTGCTTCCAGGCTGGAGCTGCTGAGGGCACAGAGCAGGAGCCGGAAAGTTGTAGCTGTGCCCTTTGGATGAAGTTGCTTGGAAGCGGCAGGACAGAAGAGGCACTTGGTGCCCCCAGGCCGGCAAAACCACTAATAGGGTTCCCATGGACCCACTTAGGAGCAAGGAGCCACAACAACTGAAAAAAAGGAGCTGCTTGGAGGCCAGTGAGTCATTGGAAGGGACCAGAGCACTGCCCAACACATGGGAAGGGTTTGGAGCACGGGTGGTGGGGGAGACAGGCCCACCGGGAAAACACTGGGGCACAGCAAGGACAGCTGATCTGTCCCCCAATCAACACAGGACCACTCAGTGGAGACTGGTCAGGAATACAGAACTGCACAGAATACAGTTTGATGAAAAGACTCTGGCCCAGACCAGAGTGTCTAAACAACCCAGGTGGCACTGGATCTCACTAGATCCGGAAGTACCTATAAAGTCAACCACTAAACCCTGAGCTACACAAAAAGCCTTCCCTAGGGAATCAGCAGCAAA
>NW_007733720.1:30206-31705 GCF_000696425.1 Galeopterus variegatus | reverse complement strand
TAAAGTCAACCACTAAACCCTGAGCTACACAAAAAGCCTTCCCTAGGGAATCAGCAGCAAACAGCAATTTAGCTCAACCACAGAGCTCAAGTACGGTCCCCACAGGAAGTTCCCCCATTTTAGAAGTATGCAAAAGACAATAAATTAGTTCCAGTGCAGAGTTTAAGTGGTGGGAACAGCAAATAATCCAATACAGAACTGAAAGAAAAACAAAGTACCCTCAACCAGAGACAAAATTTATTAAGTAGTAAAGGTCTCATTTCACCAAAGAACACCTATAACACCTAGAAGGACCAGAAGTCCCTGGGCTACCAAGCCAGAAAGCAGGGAGGGGCGGGGGCCTCAGCAATGCACCCCAACACCCACAACCAGTCCTGAGAGTGGGGGCCTCAGGCCTTGGCCACAGCCCCCTGACATGTACAACCACTCCAGCAGCAACCACAAAGCAGCCACAGGAAGCACCCCATGCTCTCCTGAGCCAGCGCGGTGGGAAGCCTCAGGTCACAGCCACGCCCCCCTGACATGTGCAACCAGCCAGAAACGACTACCAACCCACCACAGGAAGCACCCCAGGCTCTCATGAGCCAGGGCAATGGGAAGCCAAGAGCCTTGGCCAGGCTTCCCCAACATGCAACCAGCCCAGCAACAACCACCAAGCTGCCACAGAAAGCACCCAGGGCTCTCCCAAGGCAGGGCGGTGGTAAGCCAAGGACCTCAGCCATGCCCTGACACATGCAACCAGCCCAGCAATGACCACAGAGCCACAGCAATAAAGGCCCTGGGTTCCTGAGATGGGGTAATGGGGGCTTAGGGCTTTTGCCACACCACTCTGACATGTGCATCCAACCCAGCGATGACCAAGCCACTGCTGGAAGCCCCCTGGTCTCCCCTCTTGGAATGAGGGGAGTGCCACAGGCCTCAATCCCACCCCTCCTCCTTCCTCCATCCCATTTCCTTCCCCTTTCCCCTCTCCCCCTCAACTGCTCTGCAACAACATCATAGAATGTAAAAAACATATATATTAGTAAAAATAATAAAAATAAAAATAAAATAAAATAATAAAATTTCTTTCTTTCTTTTTTTTTTTTTTTTTTTGTGACCAGTAAGGGAATCGCAACCCTTGGCTTGGTGTCGCCCGCACTGCGCTCAGCCAGTGAGCGCACCAGCCATCCTTATATAGGATCCGAACCCGCGGTGGGAGCGCTGCTGCGCTCCCAGCGCTGCACTCTCCCGAGTGTGCCATGAGGCCGGCCCAAAATAATAGAATTTCTGATCTCAAAAACAATCTATTTGAAATAACCAAAGCAGACAAAAAAGAAAAAGAATTTTAAAAAATGAAGAGATTCTACAAGAGCTATCAGACAACTTTAAGTGCACAAATATCCAAATCATGGGTGTTCAGGAAGGGGAGAAGAGAGGAAAATGCACTGAGAACGTTTGAAAAAAATACCAGAAAACATCCCAGGTATTGGTACACATACGGACTTCCAGATCAAAGA
>NW_007733720.1:27793-29860 GCF_000696425.1 Galeopterus variegatus | reverse complement strand
TGCGCTCCCAGCGCTGCACTCTCCCGAGTGTGCCATGAGGCCGGCCCAAAATAATAGAATTCTGATCTCAAAAACAATCTATTTGAAATAACCAAAGCAGACAAAAAAGAAAAAGAATTTTAAAAAATGAAGAGATTCTACAAGAGCTACCAGACAACTTTAAGTGCACAAATATCCAAATCATGGGTGTTCAGGAAGGGGAGAAGAGAGGAAAATGCACTGAGAACGTATGAAAAAAATACCAGAAAACATCCCAGGTATTGGTACACATACGGACTTCCAGATCAAAGAGGCTCAAAGATCCCTAAATAGATCCAATACAAAAAGGTCCTCTCCAAGACACACTGTAGGCAAACTGTCAAAAATTGAAAAAAAGGGAGAATCTTAAAAACAGCAAGAGCAAAGCGACAAGTTACCTATAAGGGAGTCCCCATCAGACTAACAGTAAACTTCTCAGCAGAAACCCTAAAAGCCAGAAGAGAATGGGGTGATACACTCAAAGTACTAAAAGGAAGAAAAACAACTTCCAGGAAGAATACTATACCCAGCAAGACTATTCCTCAGAAATGAGGGAGAAAAAGTGCATTTCCCAGACAAACAAAAACTGCAGGTATTCACCATTACACAACCAGCTCTGCAAGAAATCCTCAAGGGAGTCCTGCATCTCAAATCCAAAAAATGGAAAGAACAAATCTCACCAGTACAGCAGATATGCAAATGAGAAAGAAACTATATCATACTACCTCAAAAAATCAATGAACAATGAAGACACACAATAAAAGGGAAAGAAACAAAAGACACTTAAAACAACAAGAAAGCAATTAAATGCCAGGAGTAAGATAATACTTTTCAATAACAGTGCTAAATGTAAATGGATTGAATTCCCCACTCAAAAGACATAGACTGGACAAGTGCAGTAAAAAACTAGACCCAACTACATGATGCCTACAGGAAACCCAACTCACTTGTAAAGACTCATAAAGACTAATAGTAAAGGGATGGAAATATATATACCATGCAATTGGAAACCAAAAATGAGCAGGAGTAGCTATTCTTCTATAAGATAAAAAGAGACAAAGAAGGTCATTATATAATGATAAAAGAATATATCCAGCAAGAGGATATAATAATCATAAATATATATGAACCAAAAACACATTGCAGCACCCAAATATATAAAGCAAACACTATTAGACCTAAAGAGATAAAAAGACCCCAATACAATAATAGTGGACAACCTCAATCATCTAGGCAACAAATCAACAGAGAAACACAGAAGTTAAACTACACTTTAGACCTGGCAGACATCTACAGAATAATTCATCCAACGACTACTGGATATACATTCTTCTCATCAGCACATGGAACATTCTGTAGGATAGACCACATGTTAGGTCACAAATCAAGTCTCAACAAACTTCAAAAAACTGAAATCATTTCAAGAATCTCTTCAGACCACAACATGTTAAAACTAGACATCAATAACAAGTAAAACTCTGGAAACTATACAAACGAATGGAAATTAAGCAACATGCTCCTGAACAACCTATGGGTCCATGAAGAAATTAAACAGAAAATCAAAAAATTTCTTGAAACTAATGAAAATAAAGACAGATCAAACCAAAACATGTGGGCACTGCAAAAGCAGTACTAAGAAGGAACTTTACTGCAATAAGTGCTTACATCAAAAGAATAGAAAGATTTCTAATAAACACCCTAATGCTATACCTCAAAGAACTAGAAAAACAAGAACAATCCAATCCCAAAATTAGTAGACAGAAAGAAATAATTAATCAGAGCAGAACTAAATGAAAGAGATCCAAAAAACAATTCAAAAGAACAATCAAAGTTGTTTTTTGAGAAGATAAACAAAATAGATAAATCATCAGCCAGACTAACTAAGATAGAAGACCCAAATAACAAAAACCAAAAATGAAAAAGGAGAAATCACAAATGATACCACAGAAATACAAAGGATCATTAGATACTATTATGAACAACTATAAACCAACAAATTAAAAAACCTGGAGGAAATGTATAAATTTCTGGAAATATGCAAACTACCAA
>NW_007733720.1:25796-27279 GCF_000696425.1 Galeopterus variegatus | reverse complement strand
AGAATAGAAAGATTTCTAATAAACACCCTAATGCTATACCTCAAAGAACTAGAAAAACAAGAACAATCCAATCCCAAAATTAGTAGACAGAAAGAAATAATTAATCAGAGCAGAACTAAATGAAAGAGATCCAAAAAACAATTCAAAAGAACAATCAAAGTTGTTTTTTGAGAAGATAAACAAAATAGATAAATCATCAGCCAGACTAACTAAGATAGAAGACCCAAATAACAAAAACCAAAAATGAAAAAGGAGAAATCACAAATGATACCACAGAAATACAAAGGATCATTAGATACTATTATGAACAACTATAAACCAACAAATTAAAAAACCTGGAGGAAATGTATAAATTTCTGGAAATATGCAAACTACCAAGCAATACCAGAATAGAAAACCTGAACAGACCAATAACAAGCAATGATATTGAAGCAGTAATCAGAAATCTTCCAACAAAGAAAAGCCCAGAACTAGATGGCTTCACCACTGAATTCTACCAAACCTTTAAAGAGAAATTAGTACCAATTCTTTTCTAATTATCCCAAAAAATTGAAACAGAGGCCCTTCTCACAAACTCATACTATGAATCCAGTATCACACTGACAGGAAAATCAAAGACACAACAAAAAAAGAAAACTACAGACCCTGATGAACACAGATGCAAAAATCCTCAAGGAAATATTGGCAAACAGAATACAGCAGAACATCAAAAAGATTACACACCATGCATGGTCAAGTGAATTCATCCCAGGGATGCAAGGTTGGTTAGACATACACAAATCAATAAGTGTGATATACCACATCAATAAAATCAAGAACAAAAACCATACAGTCATCTCAATAGATGCAGAAAGTGCATTTGACAAAATTCAATATCCCTTCCTGATAGACTCCCAACAACTTAGGCATAGAATGAAAATAATAAAAGCCATATGTGAGAAACTCACCATCAATATCATTCTAAATGGGGGAAAGAATTAACATTGTGAAAATGTCCATACTACCCAAAGTGATCTACAGATTTAATGTGATCCCTATCAAAATACCACTGACATTCTTCACAGACATAGAAAAAACAATCGTAACATCTACATGGAATAACAAAAGACCCCAAATATCAAAGCAATCCCGAGCAAAAACAATAAAGCCAGAGCCATTACACTTCCTGACTTCAAATTATGTTACACAGCTACAGTAACCAAAACAGCATGGTACTGGCATAAAAATAGACACATGGACCAATGGAACAGAATAAAGAATCCAGAAATCAACCCACATACTTGCAGCCAGCTGATCTTCTTACACTAATAACATACATTGGGAAAGAGTGCCTCTTCAATAAATGGTGCTGGAAAACTGGATATCCATGTGTAGAAGAATAAAACTAGACCCATACCTCTCTCAATATACCAAAATCAAATCAAAATAGATTAAAGACTTAACTATAAGACCTGAAACTATAAAACTCCTAGAAGAAAACATA
>NW_007733720.1:23226-24885 GCF_000696425.1 Galeopterus variegatus | reverse complement strand
CCAAATAGCTTCTGCACTGCAAAGGAAATAATCACCAGAATGAAAAGACAATCTACAGAATGGGAGAAAATATTTGCAAACTATAAATCAACAAGGGATTAATATCCAGAATATACACGTAATTCAAAACAACCTAACACTAAAAAAAAAATAATAATAATACAGTTTTAAAAAGTGGACAAAGGAACTGAATAGGCATTTCTCAAAGGAAGACATACAAATAGCTAATAGGTATATGAAAAAAAGCTAAACATCACTAATCATCAGGAAAATGCATATCAAAACCACTCTGAGATATCATCTCACCCTAGTAAGACTGGCTGGCATCAAAAAGACAGAGACTAAGGAGCTTCAGTCAAGATGGTGGAATAGACGGTCCCTAGCATCACTCTTCCCCGCCAAACAATCAATTCACAACTATGAAAATGTAGCAACAGCCAAGCTGCAGCCACTGGAGCTCAGGGGAAGGGGACGAGAGACCTATGGAGTTCATGAAAGGGGAGAAGCCACGATGAGAGAAAGAAAAAACTGCTTGGAGTGTTTCAGGCCATGGCTGCTTTAAGGCTGGAACTGCTTAACACATGGAGCAGGAGCTGGCAGAAGCTGCAGCTGTGCCCTTTGGATGGAACTGCTTGGAGACAGCAGGGGAGAAGAGAGCCTTGGTGGCCCCCAGGACAGCAAGACCACTAATAGGGTTCCCATGGACCCATGCAGCAGGGAGGAGCCAGAACAGCTGAAAAAGAGGAGTCATTCAGAGGCCAATGAGTCATTGCAAGGGACCAGCACAGGGGTTGTCCCATGGGAAGTGTTTGGAGCATGGGCAGTGGGGGAGACTGCCCACCGGAAGAATACGGGGACACAGCACAGACAGCCCATCTGCCCCGCAATTAGCGCAGGAACACTTAGAAGAGACCGGTCGAGAATGCAGAATTGTATGGGGTACAGTTTGATGAAAAGATTCAAGCCCAGATCAGTTTCCACAAAACCCAGGCACAAAGGGACTCTAGAGAACCAGAAGTACCTATAAAGTCAACCATTAAACCCAAAGCTGCACAAAAAGTCTTCCCTAGGGAAACAGCAGAAAAGCAGCAATTTAGCTCAACCACACAGCTCAAGTATTGGTTCCCACAGGAAGTTTCCCCATTTTGGAAGTAAGCAAAGGAGAAAAAATTAGTTCTGGCCTTGGAGCCGGGGACCGGACCCCCTGCCCACAATCAGGTACACCGTCAGTGCCAAGGAGTATGCCAAAAACATCACCTCCATGTGGATGGCCCACCAAAGCCACCATGGCTGCCACAAAAGTGGCTATATGTCACAACCGCCATGCAGATGGTCCACCAGCCACTGGAGAGTGTTGACACAAGGAGAGTCACCAGCAGAGACCAAATAAAAGAAGAGGATGCCTTTCTCCACAAAGCCCATTCCAGAGTGACAGAAGAAGCATCTGCTCTATGATAATATTGGGGGACCTGAACACACCTTTCAGTATTGGACAGATCATCTAGGCAACAAATCAACAGAGTAACCATTACTCTTTCAGAGGGAGAGAAGAAATCTAGAGTTATCAGTGGTGGGAAGTGGGAGGAGGAGAGGGATAGGGAGAGACTGAACAAGGGGCATAAAGAATAAGTGCAGGGCTGGCCCAGTGGCGCACTGGAG
>NW_007733720.1:20883-22226 GCF_000696425.1 Galeopterus variegatus | reverse complement strand
GAGGGTTGCGATCCCATTACCGGTCAGTAAAAAAGACAAAAAGGAAAAAAAAAAAAGAATAAGTGCAGTTTGCAACAATATACATACTAGTAATATTGATTTGATCAACAAATGTCAACACTGAATCCCAAAAATATGTAAATCAATTATGATTCAATAAAAATAAATAAATTAATTAAAAGAACATAACAAATACTGGTGAAGATATGGAGAAAGTGGAACCCTTCAGCTTTGTTGGTGGGAGTGTAAATTAGTACAGCCATTATAAATAACAGTATGCAGGTTTCTCAAATAACTACAGAACTACTATTAGGCCTAGCAATATCACTACTGGGTATTTACCCAAAGGAATGGAAATCATCATGTTGAAGGGATACCTTCACTCCCATGTTTATCAGCCAAGATATGGAACCAACCTAAATGCCCATCTATGGATGACTGGAGAAGGAAAATGTGGTATATATACATAATGGGATACTACTCAGCCATAATAAAGAATAAATTTCTTCAAATTCCCAGGAACATGGATGAGCTTGGAAAAAATT
This sequence comes from Galeopterus variegatus, assembly GCF_000696425.1. Classification (NCBI taxonomy): domain Eukaryota; kingdom Metazoa; phylum Chordata; class Mammalia; order Dermoptera; family Cynocephalidae; genus Galeopterus; species Galeopterus variegatus. Next base: position 21,681 of record NW_007733720.1, on the reverse strand, counting down.
ATGTTAAGTAAAATAAGCCAGGCACAGAAAGAGAAATACCACATATCCTCACTCATAAATGGGAGGTAAAAAATGAATAGGTAAAGAAACAAAAAAGAGAAAGTGAGAAAGAAAGAAAGAAAGAAAGAAACAATCACAGTAATATGCTGAAATTCCCAAAGAAGGCATTGATAGTCAACTTTGTTCACCACGAATATGTATAATTAATTATGTTTCAATGAAGAAAAAAAAAAAAGATGTTCAAGACAGGAAAAAAATACTTAGCTAAATAATTTTACTTATATTCCTAATTCAAAAAATAATAGCTTTGCTCAACCCATGTCTTGATTATAGGACACTTTTAGGTACTAATAAAAAATAAAATCGAGTTTTAATTAAATGTTTCAATTTTGTTTAGTCTCTTCTTGTATATTAGAAAGGTATTAAGTATCTGCTAATGTGTCTGACACTGGACTAGGAATTGGAGTTAGAGAGGAAACATAGTTCTTATTCTCAAAGAGCTCTTTCTAGGGGGAAAGGGCCAATTATGATATCAGGTAATGACAGAGGTCCCCTAAGAAAGGCACCTAACACAGAATTGGAAGGACAGGGGAAGTAGGTAGGCGAGGTTTTGTGGAATGAGGACATACTATGTATATCAGAGTATGAGTTATCCAGGCAATCTGTGGGAAAAGCATTCTTAAACTAGAGAAGCTGGAAAGCATGAGTAAGCAGAATACACATGGCACTGTAAAAGTTTTCGAAAATTGGGGTATATTCTCAAAATTATTATTATTTATTTATTTATTTATTTATTTA
>NW_007733720.1:13230-19652 GCF_000696425.1 Galeopterus variegatus | reverse complement strand
CAAATGATGATCTCAATAGACGTAGAAAAAGCATTTAACGAAATTCAACACCCTTTCTGGATAAATACTAAGCAAGGATGCCCACTCTCACCAAATCTATTCAATACAGTATTGAAGTCCCAGCCAGGACAGTTAGGCAAAAAAAAGGAAGGAAGGGAGAGAGAAAGAGAGAGAGGGAGGGAGGAAGGGATGGAAAAGTCATCCAAATCAGAAAGGAAGAATAAATTTGTTCCTGTTTCCAGACATGATGTTATATAAAAACCTAAAGACTCCTTAAAATAAACTGTTATAACTAATAAATTCTGTAAAGTTGCAGGATACAATCACAATACAAAAATCAGACACATTTCCTTACACTAACGAAAAAATCTGAAAAGGGAATTAGAGAAATAATCACATTTATAATAGCACCAAAAAGAATAAAACACGTAAAAATAAACATAAGAATAAACACAACGAAGGACATGAAAGACCTGTATACTGAAAACTACAAAATAATGATGAAAGAAATTAAAGATACAAAAAAATGGAAAGGTATCTCATGTTCATGAATTAGAAGATTTAATATTGTTAAATGTCTCTACTACCCAAAGTTATCTACAAATTCAACGCAATCCTTATCAAAATCCCAATGGCATTTTTTTACAGAAATAGAAGAAACAAATTCTAACTCATGTGGAACCAAAAGACCATAAATAGCCAAATCAATCTTGAGAAAGAAGAACATAGCTGGAGACATCATTCTTCCTGGTTTCAAAATATATTACAAAGCTACAGTAATAAAAACAGCATGGTACTGGCACAAAGACAAGACATATAGATCAATGGAACAGAAGAGAGAGCTTAAAAACAAATCCACACATTACAGTTAGCTGATATTTGACAAGAGTGCCAATGGAGAAAGGATAGTCTGTTCAACAAAAGATGCCGGGAAAACTGGATTTCCACATGCAAAAGAAAGAAGTTATACCATACACAAAAATGAACTTAAGACTTAAACATAAGACCTGAAACTGTAAAATTCCTAGAAATAAACAGAAGATAAGCTTCATGACATTGGTCTTGACAATAGATACAATATCAAAAACACAGGTAACAAAAGCAAAAGTAGACAAGTGGGACTACAGCAAACTAAAAAGATTCTGCACAGCAAAAGAAACAAAGGGGTATAAAAGTAACCTATAGAATGGGAGAATATATCTGCAAACCATGTATCTAATATGGAGTTAATCTCCAAAATACATAAGAAACTCCTCTAATATCCCAGGGGCAAAGGACTTAAATAGACATTTCTCCAAAGAAGACATACAATGGCCAAAAGGTATATATGAAAAAACTCGACATCACTCATCAGGGAAATGTAAATCAAAACCACAATGAGTTATCACCTTACACCTCTCAGGATGGCTATTATCAAAAAGCAAACTAATGTTGGTGAGCATGTGGAGAAATTGGAACCACTGCACACTGTTGATAGGAATGCAAAATGGTGCAGCCACCATAGAAAACAGTATAGAAGTTGCTCAAAAAATTAAAAATTGAACAATCATATAATCCAGCAATTCCAATAGAACTGAAATCAGAATCTTGAAGAGATATTAGCACTACTATGTTCACTACAGCACACTATTCATGACAGCCAAGAAAACAATCTAAATTGGCAGATGAATGGATAAAGAAAGTGTGTTATATACATACAATGGAATATTATTCAGCTTTTAAAGAAGAGGGAAATGTTGCAATATATGACAACATGGATGAACCTTGAGGAAATCATGTGAAGTGAAATAAGCCTGTCACAGAAGGACAAATACTGCATGATTCTACCTATATGAGACATCTGTAATAGTCAAATTCATAAAATCAGAGTGGAATGGTGGTTGCCAGGGGGTGGAAGAGGGATAAATGGGGAGTTACTAATCAATGGGCATTAGGTTTCAGTTAAGCAAGATGAATAAGTTCTAGAGAGCTTCTGTACAATATTGTACCCTTAAAAATTGGTTAAGAGGGTAGAGCTCATGTTAAGTGTTTCTAGCTCGGTAAAACAAAATTTAAACATATATATCAGTTACACAATCAAGAAACTATTTGTCTTAAAGGATTCCATGATGTAATCATTCATTTGTTAGCACTATAGCCCAGCCTGTCTAAAAAACAATGTATGGAGTCATTGGCTTAGAGAAATCTGATCTAACATGTGAAAAAAGGAAAGGACAGGAATACCAATCAAATAGTAAAGAACTGGAAATTTGGATTCTTTCAGAATCCTAGGCTTACTCAAGAAAGGAAAAGTGACTGAGAGACAACAGAGCTTCTCAGGTAATCTAAATACACTAATGTTTCAAGAATTTGAACACAGGGTATAAGAAATGATATTTTAAGAAGTGGCTACAGAGTAAAATAAGAACTGTAATAAACCTACCTGTGTAGCTTTGTCCCTCATGCAAGGTGTAGCTTGCCCGTGACTATCGCGAGGCCAGTGCCCAGCAAGGTATGGAGCAGCGAGTGTATCCAGGGAGGAAGTACGTCGGATAATACTGGAAGGGCTAGAGGAAGGCGGTCGTGTTTTGTCACCTAGATTTAAGACAAAAATATTTATTTTTAAAATCAGATTAAGAAGGAAACAAAGCAGAAACTAAGTTTTTTTTTTTCCTTTTTGTCTTTTTTACTGACCGGTAACGGGATCGCAACCCTCGGTGTCACACTCACTGATATGCACAACTTGCATGAATCTCCAGGGAATTATACTGAGTGAAAACAGTCAATCCCAAAGGATTACATACTATATGATTTCATTTATATAACATTTTTGAAATGACAAAATTTTATAAATGTAGGAAAGATTAGGGATTGCCAAGGATTAAGGACATGGGAGTGAAGGTGAGGGGTCTGGAGAGAGGTAGGTGTTGTTATAAAAGGGCAACCGGGGAGAACTCTGTAGTGATGGAACTATTCAGTGTCTTGACTGTGGTGGTGGATACACAAATATACACAGGATATTAAACAATGCAGATTTCAACACACATGTACAAACACAAATGAGTACAAGTAATAACTGAAGAAACCTGAATAAGATCAGTGGATTGTACCAATGTCAATACCCTGGTTGTAATGCTATATTACAGTTTTGCAAAATGTTATCCTTGGGAGAAACTGGGCAAAGTGCACAAAAGATTTCTGTATTATTTCTTGCCATTGCTATGAATCAACAAAAATCTCTATAAAAAAAATAGAAAATAAGACAAATGTATATCTGTCCATCTAAAAAATGTTCATCTTGGTTTTAAGAATAAATTGGTACAATATATAAAATACTTATTTATCATTATATCCCTGCTTATAACAAAAAGGATATAAGGCAGCTAAGATAAAGTTATACGTAAAATTCCATTTGAATCAGCTCCGTAAAACATATCTTAGTATGATTTTATTACAATAAATAGACTGTAAATACCATGTTAACCAAGCTATAGGAACTATAATTGAAGACACATATTCAAAAATCTTTCCCTTTTCAAGCTACTGGATATGCATTTAGATGTAAACTAAAAATAAAAAGTGTAAGTAATGGAAGTTAGAGGTGATGTAAAAGAAATAATGTACATTATAGAGTAAATACAGCCTGTTAGAAAAATAAACGAAAAAAAGCACATTTCTCCTCTGATTTCCCCTTTTCCACCTATTTATTATCTCCTATTATCTATTACCTACTGATTAACAAAATTATTTCAAGTCATAAAATAATAATGTCAAAATTATTTCAATTTATAAACATTTATTAAAGATTAATTGTGTGCAAAGGCAATAACAGTGAAATAACTGTGTGAAAAGGCAATAACAGTTCTAACTCAAAGCAGAATATGACAAATATCATGACCTGAGTTTAATGACCAATAAATTAAAATACTCACTAAAAAAGAAACTCAATATACATAGAATTTAAGATAATCGAATTTGGTTAAACACTGTTACTAAATGCAAACTGCCAGCACATGAAATTAGCTTTCTTAAAACAAACTGTTTAAAGGACAATTACATTCACTATTCTCAGTAAATTAAAAAAAAAAAAAAAAAGTCAATTTGCGAACAATTACTGAATTAGCCACTTATTTGGAAAGTACCCATTATAGTATGATTTTCAAATTTATTCAATGGAGATGTGTGATAATTTAACCTACTCCTTAAAAAATGTTATCATAGACTTAGAACAATATATATGTTCAAAAAACTCTCCCCTGCTGCAGGCTTACCTAAAAAATACAGCTAATGTCACATCATATAACTCTCATTTAAAAACTGAAAACAAATTTTTACTGACACTGTACAAATAAGTTCAGAACCCTCATTCCTTAGCCTAGAATTTACCTTCAGCAGCAAGCTGTGCATACCATAAGTCCGACTTCTAAGAATGCAGCATCTGAATAAAGACCCTAAGGAAGTACATGTGTAAGTCCTGAGGTAAGAAAAAAAAGACCTGATAGATATGAAAAAGAAAAAAAAACAGACCTTCTAAAATAAACAAATATATTCACTAAAATTAAAACTCAATGGATGGATTAAACAGAAGAGAAATACAGCTTAATACAGAGTTAATGAGCTGGGAAATTAAAAAAAAATTTTTTTTAAAGCAGCACAAAGAGACAAGAGATGAAAAGGAACTTATGAATAGGAACTTAGGCAACATGGAAGACATTTATTGCTACATGTGCAAGGGATATGTCCCAAGACCTCCAGTGGATGCCTGAAACTATGGACAGGACCAAATCCTATATAAGCACTTATCAGGCACTGTGGCTGTACTTTTGCAGTCTGAGGTGCAACAACAAAACCAGCACAAATTTCTTTTTCACTCTGCACAATTACTGTAGATCGAAGCAATTTCAGCATGATTCATTTTCTTTCCTTATTAAGTCAAGAATGTGCACCTTTTCACTTAAACATTTTACAGCTTCTCTTTGGCATATCTGAATTGCCAGCATCACTACTCTTGTGCTTTATAAGGGTTACTTGAACACGAGCATTGTGATACTACACATCCTATGAAATAGGTATTATCCTCATTTGTAAAATGGGGCATGGCAAGGTATGGGGTGGAGGGAAGAGGTGGATTGGTACATGGAGAAGTTATTTGCCTATTGTTGAATAGCTAATTATGGTAATACTAAGATGTGAATCCAGGTTTCTCGGGGTTCTTTCCACTATATTCACGTTGCCTCCCTTTAGAATGTCAATTCTATGCCTATCAAATTTCTATCCATGAGAGAACCAAAACAATTCCTGCTCTTCAGTTCTACAGGAAATTGGATGCTATGGTATGTATAATCTCAAAGCAGGCTCACACATCTTAAGTTTCTCAAACTATGTGTCAGAGCAACAGAATCATTTTAGCATCCTCATTAAAAATGTACAGTCCTGGCCCTCACCCTATGCCTACCAAATCAAAATCTCTATGGCTGGGCTCATGAATTTTCTACAGAATTGATGTATACCTAGTAGTCAACAAATTTTTATCTAGATGTCCCTTTTGTTTATAAGTTAAACCCTTGTTTTACATTTTTCAGGGAACCAGGGGGCATAATGAAAATAAGACAGGAAGGTGAAAATCATGGGAACATATAAAAAAATACTGACAATCTTTCACATTATTTAATATTAACATTTAAAAGTAATACTGGCACTTAGTGATCATCCTATTCCATACACCAACAGAAACCTTCACAAAGGAGAGTGTAATAAATAAAGCGGCTGCTTCATGAAAACTTAGTACCAGCCCAAAAGATAGCTCTCAAGATAAGTTAACACCTTTCTCAGTGAACCCTTGCCTTTGAGATTATCCTAGGAGATACATAAACCAAACCAACTGAAAGAACCAACCACCAACCTTGTAACAGAGGTACATTTAATTTCTAAGCAAATGAAGTGAACCCTTGCCTTTGAGATTATCCTAGGAGATACATAAACCAAATCAACTGAAAGAACCAACCACCAACCTTGTAACAGAGGTACATTTAATTTCTAAGCAAATGAAATTGGTATTTACCAATACATGAATATTAATTATAAGACATTCAATGCAAATTTCAATAGTAAAATGATCCAATAGCAATAAAGTAAATCTAAAAGTAATGTGAAGAAAAATACATTTAAAAAAGTGGATTATGTGGCTGACCAGTTAGCTCAGTTGGTTAGAGCACAGCCTCATAACACCAAAGTCAAGGCTTTGGTTCCCCATACTGGTCAGCTGCCAAATTTAAAAAAAAAAAAAAAAAAAAAAGTGGATGATGCAATAACTATTTGTACTATTAAAAAATTAGTTTTCGGGGCCGGCCCGGTGGCGCACTGCTACAGTGCACCGCTTGGGAGCATGGCAGCGCGCCCGCCGAGGGTTCGGATCCCACATACAGACCGGCCGCTCACTGGCT
>NW_007733720.1:9680-12377 GCF_000696425.1 Galeopterus variegatus | reverse complement strand
GACACAAAAAAAGACAAAAAGGAAAAAAAAATTAGTTTTCACTGTATACGAAACTAAAACATTGTAAATCTCAGCTTTCTATGCAATAATGGAATAATTTTTCATTTATGAAAACTTAACAATGCAAACCAAGTTTTGAGACATCAAATTAAACTAAGTAGCAATCAATATCACGCATGTGATTTAACTGGAAAATGAATCTATGCACAGTTTTCTTATAGAAGTAACTAACTAGCTTTACCCCTATAATTGCCAGTGAAAAGGGAAATATGTTCTCTCGATAAATAGACATTAAAAGTATATTCAATGTACAATCCTTTAAGATTGACCCTCCAAATCTCAAAGTGGCATACAAAATTATTTTAAAATGAATGATCAAGATTTTAATTATTTATAAAGAGCACTTAAAATGAACTACAGAAAATAAGAAACGACAAAATGCCCAATTGAGAAGGTGACTGAATTCATTATGGCAGAGTAATACAAAAGAATAAACATGCAGGTCTACCTATTCTGGTCTAAAGAGTCATTCACAATAAATTAAGTGGGAAAAAAAGCAAGTCCTCACATATTCACTAAATGTATGATCTCATCTTTTGTTTTAAAAAGTATTTAGATGTATGTAAGTGTACTAGTATATTTATAGAAAAAATACAGAAAAAATACACACCTAACCTTTTGGGGACAGAATTAGAGTTTTAATTTCTAATTTAGGCATTTTTGTACTATTTGAATTTTTATAGGAAGAATATAGTCAGAGAAAAGATATAAAAAAGTAGAAGCACTTTTAAAACTTAAGTTATTNGAAGAATATAGTCAGAGAAAAGATATAAAAAAGTAGAAGCACTTTTAAAACTTAAGTTATTAATTTTTTAAATTATAAAGTAATGAAAAATATAAAAATTACTGCATTAGATTTTGGGACTTCTCATGGTTTATATCTGGGGTTGGGGAATAGACCAAATCTGGCCTGCACCTGTGTTTTGTATGGCTGATGAGCTAAAACTAGTTTGTATGTTTTTAAATGTTTGGGGGTTAAAAATCAAAAGAATAATATTTTGTGATACATAAAAATTATATCAAATTCAAATTTCAGTATCCATTAATAAAGTTTTATTGGAACACAGACACGCACATTCATTTACTCCTTGTCTATGGCTGCTTTTGTGCTACAAAGGCAGAATTAAGTACTTGTAGCAAAGACCTTATGGGGTCCTCTAATTACTTCACACTGCTGCTCAGCATCCTACAAATAATAGTGACAAAGTTATACCATGCACATCACTTATTTAGGGGGAAAAGTCACATTCAAAGATGACATGTAAGAAAAAAAGATGACATGTAACATATCATTAACAGATGAACATTTGCAACTGATTTGATAATATGGAACAATAATGTAGAATCAAAAATTAAGTGAAATGTCAATGCCCTAGAAAGAATTACCTCTTATTAGAATTGTATTACAAAAAAAGTATCCAATAACTATTATATTTTGAAATTTCATCAATTAAAAATTTGTGAAAAACTATTTTCTCTCTTAAAACATAAGTACCTACATAATATCTTTGATTTTTGTCTTGGCCTGAAAAGCTTAAAATTTTACAGTCTGGTCCATTACACAAAAAGTTTACTGACCTCTGGTTTATACTGCATACCTTTATGTCTTATTTTCTGTGCTAGAACACCCATACATCTGTTTTTACTTTGGCAGGGGAAGGGAGTGAGCTTAGCCAATTTATGCCTTACTTTATAGGGGCTTTAATAAATATTAAACAAATATATACATAAGTAAGATTATATTACAGTGCTACCATTCTAGTTCTGTATGATAGCAAATACCTTGCTCTCCTTAGGGCCACAATGTATGAAAACACTTTTTGACACTTCTCTTCTAATTGTATTACATTATTGTCTTAATAAGGGTCTTGTATAATTACAAGAATAAAAGTTCAGTTACTGGCTATATGACCCACATAAAAATAAATTCAATTCCACTAAGACGATAGTCACAGCAGCTGTGTGGCTGATAATCATAAAAGCAGCTTCACAGATATGCCTCAGATACATAATTTGCTTTCAAAATGGCACAATTATTTCAATAAAACAATGCCTAATTGTTATGCTAACGATCTCTATGTACAGCCTTCCTTTTATAGTATATTTTGATTCAACAGAACCAAAAATAAATGCAGAACATACCCATAAGTTCAAGAAAACATGTACCCACATTATTAACTGTGACAAGTGAAAAGCAATAAGCATACATGTTCATGATTTTTCCTCTAACTAAAAAATTAATCCCTACCGTGATAGCCACAAGAAGACCAACCTCAGCTAGAGGGAAAAAGGGCACACACACTACGTAAACTGGTGTATATTCATTGAAATCAAATTGCTAAAAGCTGTCTGGCACTTTTCTTCCCTAATTACTACTGTTGTTGTTTCAGTTGCCCACCAGTATACTAATCTAACAGACCTTCCTGGTTTCATTTTAAAGGGATGCCCAAGATTATTAGAATTATCATTATTAGATTATTATTATTTCTATAATGAAATGGAGAACAGAAGAGTTATACATGTAAAAATACTAAACATTTTCTCTTTCGAATTCCTTCCCTTTAACCCATTCACTTAAACATTTACTAAGGACCTGTGAGTCTGCACTAAGCTCTAGAAATCAAAAAGAGTAAGTCA